>NW_017670588.1:0-80825 GCF_001879085.1 Nicotiana attenuata
CCTAGTTTAATTTATTTTAGACATAGGGTCTCCACTCCCTAGTCGCTTTTCCAACATAGGGTCTCCACTCCCTAGTCACTTTTACGGCATAGGGTCTCACTCCCTAGTTGAATTTATTTTAGACATAGGGTCTCCACTCCCTAGTCGCTTTTCCAACATAGGGTCTCCACTCCCTAGTTGAATTTATTTTAGACATAGGGTCTCCACTCCCTAGTCTGTTTTTCCAACAGAGGTTCTCCACTCCCTAGTTGAAGTTATTTTGGACATAGGGTCTCCACTCACTAGTCACTTTTTAAACATAGGGTCTCCACTCCCTAGTTGAAGTTATTTTGGACATAGGGTCTCCACTCACTAGTCACTTTTTCAACATTGGGTCTCCACTCCCTATTTGAAGTTATTTTAGACATAGAGTCTCCACTCCCTAGTCACTTTTTCAACATAGGGTCTCCACTCCCTAGTTTAATTTACGTTAGACTTAGGGTCTCCACTCCCTAGTCACCTTTTGCAACATAGGGTCTCCACTCCCCAGTTGAATTTATTTTAGACATAGGGTCTCCACTCCCTAGTCAATTTTCCAACATAGGGTCTCCACTCCCTAGTTGAAGTTATTTTAGACATAGGGTTTCCACTCACTATTCACTTTTCCAACATAGGGTCTCCACTCCCTAGTTGAAGTTATTTTAGACATAGGGTCTCCACTCCCTAGTCACTTTTCCAACATAGGGTCTCCACTCCCTAGATGAAGTTATTTTTGACATAGCGTCTCCACTCCCTAGTGACTTTTCAAACATAGGGTCTCCACTCCCTAGTCACTTTTCAGACATAGGGTCTCCACTCCCTAGTTGAATTTATTTTAGACATAGGGTCTCCACTCCCTAGTCGCTTTTCCAACATAGGGTCTCCACTCCCTTGTTGATTTATTTTAGACATAGGGTCTCCACTCCCTAGTCTGCTTTTCCAACATAGGGTCTTCACTCCCTAATTGAATTTATTTTAGTAATAGGGTCTCCACTCCATAGTCGCTTTGCCAACATAGGGTCTCCACTCCCTATTCACTTTTCCAACATAGGGTCTCCACTCCCTAGTTGAAGTTATTTTATACATAGGGTCTCCACTCCCTAGTCACTTTTCCAACATAAGATCTCCGCTCCCTAGTTGATTTTAGTTTAGATATAGGGTCTCTACTCCCTAGTCACTTTTCCAACATAGGGTCTCTACACCCTAGTCACTTTTCCAACATAGGGTCTCCACTCCCTAGTTGATTTTATTTTAGGCATAGGATCTCCAGTCCCTAGTTAATTTATTTTAGACATAGGGTCTCCACTCCCTAGTCACTTTTCCAACATAGGGTCTCCACTCCCTAGTTGATTTTATTTTAGGCATAGGATCTCCACTCCCTAGTTTAATTTACTTTAGACATCGGGTCTCTACTCTCTAGTCACCTTTTCCAAAATAGGGTCTCCACGCCCTAGTTGAATTTATTTTAGACATAGGGTCTCCACTCCCTAGTCACTTTTCAAATATAGGGTCTCCACTACCTAGTTGAATTTATTTTAGACATAGGGTCTCCACTCCCTAGTCGCTTTTCCAACATAGGGTCTCCACTCCCTAGTTGAATTTATTTTAGACATAGGGTCTCCACTCCCTAGTCACTTTTCCAACATATGATTTCCGCTCCCTAGTTTATTTTAGTTTAGATATAGGGTCTCTACTCCCTAGTCACTTTTCCAACATAGGGTCTCTACTCCCTAGTCACTTTTCCAATATAAGGTCTCCACTCCCTAGTTGAAGTTATTTTAAGCGTAGGGTCTCCACTCCCTAGTTGAATTTATTTTAGACATAGTGTCTACTCTTCCGAGTCGCTTTGCCAACATTGGGTCTCCACTCCCTAGTTGAAGTTATTTTAGACATAGGGTCTCCACTCCCTAGTCACTTTTCCAACATAGGGTCTCCACTCCCTAGTTGAAGTTATTTTAGACATAGGTCTCCACACACTAGTCACTATTCCAACATAGGGTCCCCACTCCCTAGTTGAAGTTATTTTAGACATAGGGTCTCCACTCCCTAGTCACTTTTCCAACATAGGGTCTCCACTCCCTAGTTGATTTTATTTTAGGCATAGGATCTCCAGTCCCTAGTTTAATTTACTTTAGACACAGGGTCTCCACTCTCTAGTAACCTTTTCCAAAATAGGGTCTCCACTCCCTAGTTGAATTTATTATAGACATATGGTCTCCACTCCCTAGTCACTTTTCAAATATAGGGTCTCCACTACCTAGTTGAATTTATATTAGACATAGGGTCTCCACTTCCTAGTCGCTTTTCCAACATAGGGTCTCCACTTCCTTGTTGATTTATTTTAGACATAGGGTCTCTACTCCCAAGTCACTTTTCCAACATAGGGTCTCCACTCCCTAGTTGATTTTATTTTAGGCAAAGGATCTCCACTCCCTAGTTTAATTTACTTTAGCCATCGGGTCTCTACTCTCTAGTCACCTTTTCCAAAATAGGGTCTCCACGCCCTAGTTGAATTTATTTTAGACATAAGGTCTCCACTCCCTAGTCACTCTTCAAATATAGGGTCTCCACTACCTAGTTGAATTTATTTTAGACATAGGGTCTCCACTCCCTAGTCGCTTTTCCAACATAGGGTCTCCACTCCCTAGTCACTTTTCCGGCATAGGGTCTCCACTCTCTAGTTGAATTTATTTTAGACATAGGGTCTCCACTCCCTAGTCTGCTTTTCCAACATAGGGTCTCCACTCCCTAGTTGAATTTATTTTAGACATAGGGTCTCCACTCCCTAGTTTAACATAGGGTCTCCACTCCCTAGTTGAAGTTATTTTAGACATGGGGTCTTCACTCACAAGTCACTTTCCCAACATAGGGTCTCTACTCCCTAGTTGAAGTTATTTTATTCCAACATAGGGTCTCTACTCCCTAGTCACTTTTCCAACATAAGGTCTCCACTCCCTAGTTGAAGTTATTTTAAGCATAGGGTCTCCATTCCCTAGTCACTTTTCCAACATAGGGTCTCCATTCCCTAGTTGATTTTAGTTTGGATATAGGGTCTCCACTCCCTAGTCTCTTTTTCAACGTAGGGTCTCCACTCCCTAGTTGATTTTATTATAGATATAGGGCTCCAATCTCCAATCTCTTTTACCCAAGGATACACAATCCTAATTTTATTTCTTTCAATATGGAAATAGTTTAGATTTTTGTTACAGATAACTCACGAAATTTTCCTAGTGAAGACTAGGGCAGAATATTTCGTTCGTTTGTTTGCTTTGGTGCCTGAACAGATTTCCACCGTGAGGCACAAGGTTTGAGATGACCAAAAAAAAGAAGTCTCAACCCAAATAAAAGAAAGGAAGAACAAGAAGAGAAGTTGAACTCTAAGTATAGAAGCGGAGAAAAGATGCGGACTGCCCAAGATACGATTGAAGTCACAAGATTTGCATGTCCTGCCTTGATCCGAAAAGTTGAAGAAGAATGAACCAGCAGTTGCAGCTAACGAGCATCAAGATTCAGGTCGGAGTCTGCAGGAAGAACTAGCCAAGACTCAAGATCAAGCATTAGAAGGTTTATAGATAGGAATCTTGTAACTCGTAGTTGATAGGCTTAGCTAGTTTAACTTTTCATCTTTCACTTTGGTGTAATAAGGAGCTAAGCAAGCAGAAACACCAGCAACAACAGTGAAATCACATTTTCTCGGTAGTCCCAACTACCAAAATTTCCAGAACTACACTGATCAGAAACGGCGCTCCTCTTTTCTTCTTGATCAGAAACCTAAAGAAGAAGGTTTCCCCTTGGAAAAATACAGAAAACGTCGCATCTGAGTTCCCCTTCTTCTCCATTCTCCATCTTCATTCTCATTCTTTCGCCTTCACCCACTGATACACGTACTCTCACACGCACAAAAGGGGCTGAAATTTAGTTTGCATAGAAGAAGAATTGAAAAAACAGAATCAATTTTGAAATTCAATATTTAAGAAGATATGAATTCGTTAGTAGCGAAAGAAAGCATTCAGCAGTTAGAAAACTGAGAGTTCTAAATCTGAAAAATACGGGAAAAACACAGAGAAATTCCACATAGAAGAAAAATCATTAAAAAAGAGATTTCAAGTTTGCTCGCAATTTCTACTGCATTTTGCATACAAGTTTTGGGTTCTCAAGCTGATTTTCAACTGGGAATGGAATTTGCTTTATGTTGTTTCTGCCGAATTCATGGCTGAGCTCCAGCCTTAGTTCTTCAGCCTCTAAGTGGGCTATTTGGAGCTATGTTATTGCTGTTAAGGTATAGTTCCCCCTTTCTTGATCATGTAATTCTCCTATTGATTCAATGAAATATGCTTACCGTGCCATGACAGTGTATAATTGTGTGTTTTCTTTTTTTAGATTTAGCCGTTCTTGTTAGTGTTTATATCATTCCCTTATCCGATTGTGTGTAAGTGTGATTTAGGCCTATCTACAGTATCTCGTATTCATCTTGTTGAATATATGTGTTAGTTAATGATGGAGATGAGCCATGTAGCTGTGTGTATTTGGCTGTGGTTTCATGAATCAGAATTTTAATCGGTAAGATCTAGAGATTTCAAAGTTTAAGTAAAACAGGGATTGCAACTTCTATCCTATCGATTCAGTATTTACTTCATGTTATTACTTTTATTTTGATTCACTAAAGTGTTTGAGGTCTTCATTAGTTGACATTATTAGCTTACTAATACTTTACTGTTTCTCCCTATTGAATTGATAGTTAGAGATTATAGTGATTAAATTACAGTGGTTAAGTGGACAGTGCTATAATCAAAATTTGAGCAGTAGGGATGGGCTTAAAAGAGCTTGTTTCAATGTTTGGCTTCGAGACTTTGTAGTGGTCTACAAAGAAACAGCTGGGCTACTGGTGAATGATTCCATTCTTTGCACACGCAAGGTGCTTGGTCTTATTTCTAAGTATACTCAACTCAAGAACAGAATGAGGCTGCTTATGGATGGAAAGTTTCCAAGGATGTTGCCTCCCATCAGCATGCCTGTGATATTTTTGTATTCTGCTACTACAAAGCAGTACCCCTTCTTTCATGCTTGGCTAGCGCAATGGTTATTCGTTATCTGCCATATTTCTCACACTATGTGCTTCTTCTTTCTTGGTCTGTATCTTTTCCTTTTCACAAATTCATATTACCTCTTCCATAATGAACTTTCCATACTTCTCATGGCCTCACAATAATCCCAAATTAGTTTTAAATATAAACATCCATAGTTTGTGTTAGTTGAGTAAAATCTTTTAAAAATAATTCGAGTTGTGCAATACACAAACAAAATCCATAAGCTATGTCCCTCACATTAATATTAACTTAGTGTTAAAATAACCTTAAACACTCGTAGTTTGCTTTAGGCTCGATTTACACTATTATTGTGATTATGTATACGTTCGCGTAACATAATTGCGAATTTAATTCTTAAAAAGAGGTAACTCGAGGGATGCGTTCGCGCAACTTCAACCAAACGTTTCTTAATAAAATAAACAAAGCGTTATTAATTGTGGACACGTTCGCGTAACTTGATTTTTGACGCGCCAAAAGAAAAGAGTATACGTACGTGTAACTCAATTCTTTAATTACGAATGAATCAAGTGATTAAAAGCGGTTAAAAGATAAATGCACAGAGGCCCTAAAAATGAGTAGTTAAACAATTTAAGTCAAGTAATAATCACTAAGCGACCGTGCTAGAACCACGGGATCCGGGAATGCCTAACACCTTCTCCCGGGTTAACAGAATTCCTTATCTAGAATTTCTAGTTCGCAGACTTTTAAATAAAGTCGAAACTTCCTCGATTTTGGATTTAAAATAAACCGATGACTTGGGACACCAAATAAACTATTCCAAGTGGCGACTCTGATAAATAAAATAATTCCATTTCGAATAATGTCACTTTAATTAGAAAAACTCCCATATACCCCTCGGGTGGTAAAAAAGGAGGTGTGACAGCTCTGGTGACTCTGCTGGGGAATAAGAAGCCAGAACTTCCGGTTCAGGGTTCAAGAATTCGAGCTTGTTAAATGTGATTTTATTTGGCGTTATCATTGATATTACTGTATTTTGTGGGCTTAATGTGCTAATTGCCATTTATTTACCGCTTTGGTATTGCTTGAACTGTATTTAAATGTCTTTTTACGCCTCTCTCCTGAGTCTTTTGAAAAACGGTGCTCACGTTCGCGTGGCCCACTTTGCTGTTAGAGTTATACCAAATAGAACGGGGCCGGGCAAGCAACAAGGCTGGGCAGACTTTCGTGCTCCCGATACGTTACCCCCTCCTCGATTCGAGTTTGTCCGCTCGGGTAAGCCAGGTTTAGAACAATACACCAGGTTTTAAAACCTAGTATAACATAGCCTCATGCCGGATCCCTAGTAGGAACGCTTGTTTGCATCACGTGCATTTGACTTTGGGGACTCAACACAGGGGTTGGGTCCGTCTAGGACAGGTGTACCCAAATTAAAAGACCATCCTGATTCATCTTACGTGCTACTTGGGCATCTATTTGTTTCTGCTTGCATGTTGACCGGCTTCTAAAAAAAAAAAAGAAAGAAAACTAGAGTGAGCTAGGAAAGAGAAAATTCACCAGGTTCTGAAAAACCCAAGTACTTGAAAAATTCTGAGACTCTGCCGAAATTCCGAAAAAAGAAAAGTCATTTCAAAATGAGCCAAAATTTTCAAGTGCCATGTTTCCCTTGTTCCGTCAAAACTTACCGAACTACGTGGGTCTAATTCTCAGTGGATGTGAAATATGTAGGCAAACCTCATCGGTTCCGACCCCAATTTTCAAAAATCCCAAAAATATTTTTTCCTTTAGTTCCTTCTTTAGAAATCTTTCCTTAGAAAATAGAAAAAAAAAAGAAGTTTTAAAACTCAAAAAGTAGTTTCCTTCTTTCCAAAGTCTTTCATACAGATAAAAAAGAAATAAAAATAAAAATCAACCAAAAATCAAAATCTAAAATACTGGTTTCCTTTATTTTGATTTTACCAAAAAAATTCAAAAAAAAAATCAGAAACAAAAATTCAAAAATATTCTTTTCTTCTTTAGAAGTCTTTCTTTCGTAAATATCAGTCAAAAATTGGAAAAAAAATTGAAGTACAAATTTTTTTTCATTTTTCTTTAAAAGTACTTTAGTAATAAAAAAAAACTCAGAAATCCAAAATATTTTCTTAAAATCCCCTCTTTCGAAAATTAAGGGGCAACATTAAAAATTCAAAAATATTTTCTTTCTTGTTTAGAAAAAGAGTAAACAAATGAAAATTCAAAAAAAAAAAATTCCTTTTACTTTTGAAATTCCCGAAGTTCAAATAAAAAAAAGAATTTTGTTTTAGAAGTCTTTCTTTCAAAAAATAATA
Organism: Nicotiana attenuata; assembly: GCF_001879085.1. Classification (NCBI taxonomy): domain Eukaryota; kingdom Viridiplantae; phylum Streptophyta; class Magnoliopsida; order Solanales; family Solanaceae; genus Nicotiana; species Nicotiana attenuata. The sequence continues at coordinate 7,391 of NW_017670588.1, forward strand.
ATAAAAAAAAAATCAAAACGAAAAATTGAAAAACATTTTCTTTCTTCTTTAAAAGCCTTTTCTTTCAAAAATTTCAAAGAAAAAAAATCAATGTGAAAAATCCAAAAATATTTTCTTTCCTCTTTAAAAGCCTTTCTTTTGAATATTCAATAAAGAATAAGAAAAAAATGAAATGAAAAAAAAAAGTTTATGTTCTTTTTCCAAATGCTTTCATGGTCTGAGTGTTATAAGAAAGTGAAAAAAATAGAGTTAGCTTATTTACTCTGTTCTCGTTCTTCCCGAACTACGCAAGATCTGATTCGGTGTCATGATACGTAGGCAATCCCCATCGGATTCGATCATAGCTACCATCACTGCCCCTACTTCCTTCTTTTTAGAAATACCGCCCGACTGCAAGGCTTTGTTTGTAGCCTGGAATGCTTCAAAATTTGTCACCATTCCGCTTTTAATTCCTCTTCTATTCTTTCTCCATGTTTGATGATATCGGAGAACTTATGGTTTTCAATAACCATCAACCTTTCATAGTATTGTGGATCTTGAGATCTAACAAAGAACTTATTCATCTGTTCTTCTTCCAGTGCTGGCCTTACCTTCGCATCTTCCGACCTCCAACGAGTAGCATACTCGTGGAAAATTTCTGTTGGCTTCTTCTTACGATTCTAAATATAGAAGACGTCTGGCGCATTTCTGTATTGATCCTGAACCGATCCATAAAATCTGATGCCATGCTTACCCAGTTGACCAATTTCTTTGGATTTTGACTGATGGCTCCTCATGAATAGCTTGATGTGGATTCTTTCATCTTTACTAATCCCTACGAGTTTGTCACAATATGTTTTCAAGGGTACCTTCGGATTACCTGTCCCGTAGAACATTTCGAACTTAGGAGGTTTGTAACCCTCTGGTAGTTCTACGTCCGGATGAATACACAAATCTTCATAATTCAGACCTTCGATGCCTTTACCACCTTCAACACCCTAGACTTGACTAGTAAGCTTTTTGAGCTCCTATGCCACGTTCTTGATAAGGAGGTCCTTCTCGGCGGATTCAGGTATGTATAGGGTTTGTTGTGGAGTGTGGGGTAAGGTTTCCACGTATATGGGGTTGCTTTGATGCAGTCTAGGAATTTGGGCGCAGTGGTGGTCGTTGGTTGAGTTTTGGGGATCAGGGGTAGGTTGTGGTGCTTTTTGAGGACGGTGGTAGGTGGTGGTTTATGGATCCTGGGTTGGATGGTGATGATGTTGTGGAGGATTAGGATTTTGAGGAGGTGTGGCATACTGATGAGGTGCGGGATGATTTTGATGGTTTTGTATGTTCTGAGGAGGTGCCGGATTTTGAGCGTTTGTGTTCTGTTGGTTGATATCGGGGACGTTCAGGGTAAGGGAAAGATTTGCCAAGTTCTGGACCTGCTCAAGTTCCCCTTGAAACTCAAATATCTTATGTTCTAGCTATAAAACCAAGCCATTCTGTGCCGGAGTACTCCAACCATCCGAAGTTTCAACATTCTCTACATTCATAGCGTTGTCTTTCCTAATATTTTATAATTTCCATAGCTTTTAAGATCACTTGGAGGAGAAGGAGGTGGAGGACCTCTAGATCTGGTGTGGTATGCTGATGATGCAAGTATGCACGAACCAACCTTAGGGGATGGGAATAAATAAACAAAGATAAGAAGAAAACAAAAAAGTAAACAAGTCAGTAAGGAGTACTAAAAAGGATGTTTGCGGTATTTAAACATAGATTGCGGAATTATAAATTCGCGTCCTAATTTGGGTACCTCATTGTGCCCGAGGTAGGCCTAAGCGACATGTAGATTTGGAGAATATCTATGCCAATAACTGTGTCATTTCATTAATATAATAAATGAAACAATCTCTACTAAAACGAACAATAATTATAAAGAGTGTACACTGTAAAAATCAGAGGGCTCGATTTTGTGATCACTAGAGCGCCTAAAAAAAGGCCACCCCCGGAGGCTTGAAGTCTAGCTCGGAGTTCGCCCCCGAGGGTTCGTGATGATCGACCTTGAGGCAGTATAAACCAACGGGTGCGACGCACCAACGGGAAGTTCCCAAGGCACATGATCAAGACTGACAAAGCCTGCAAGGGAAACACTAGTCTATACCAGACTAGTAAGTAGTTGTTCCAGCTAAGTTTCTTTGTAATAATTACTCATGTACTATGATGGGATTTCCCTCCTTATATAAAGGGGATCCTTGTCATTTTGTAAGAGGATCGAACAAACAAGATACTTCATTCAATACAAGAATATTCTTTCTACACTCTAACTTAAACATACTCTCTATTTGACTCTGTTGCTTACATTTATTGCTTTATTTACATTTATTGTGTATCATTAATCGTTCTTCATTTATTGCTCGTCATTGGCCATAAAGAGCCGCAATCACAACCCTAATTGTTGTTAATCCCCCATCGACAGCCCTTAGCCGGGCATCTAACTTGGCGTCGAGGCCCCGCACACGCTAGCTCGAGACCTCGATTCTCAACCGTTTGGTTTGGTTTCTAAAGCCATCTTAAGTCTCTTACATTGTTTTTTTAATCTCGTTACTTAACATCTATTTCTTAACAACTAGCATAAAAATAGATCACGTATTTTTAGAACCACAAAATCTAATCTAATTCTTATTACGATTTTCAAGGTAAATAGTTTGGCGCCCACAGTGGGGCTAAAAATAATAGTGATTGTTTTCTTGGTGGTTTTCTACATAACGCAAGTTGCTTTTACACTTTTTCTTGCCCGAGATCTTTGATTTCAGGTCGAAATGTCCGATTCAGTAAATGCACTTGAAAACGACAATCTTGACGACCATGGAGAAAACGGTGTAGTTGTTCCTGGTGTTGGTGTACCACCACGAAACCCTGGGGACGCGCAAGAACCAATTCCCGCGGACGCGGTCTCGCACGACGCTCAACACGTCGAAATAAGCTCCGACACCAACAGGAGCATACACCAAGGAGATCAACAAGAAGCTCAGAAAACTCCGGCTAGGGAAGAACATGAAGTTAGCCTTCACGTTATTTTTGAAATGTTACAGGCACAACAGCTGGCGATTGCTCAGCTGCAGAGTCACCAAATAACTCCCAGCACGGTAGCACCGGAAACGCTCCCCAAGCCGAGCAGGTACCGGAAAGATCTAGCAACAACGGGTCGGCAGCCCACCCCGCCATCATAAAAATGCTCGAGGACCTCACAAAGAGGGTCGAATCGGGCGAGAAAAAGATAGAAGCCAACGACAAGAAGGTGGAGACCTACAATTCTAGGGTCGATCAAATCCCGGGCGCACCCCCGATCGTGATAGGTGTCGACTCCAAGAAGTTCGTGCAAAAACCGTTCCCACAGGAAGTGGCTCCAAAACCCATTCCAAAGAAGTTTAGAATGCCCGATCTTCCGAAGTACAACGGAACCTCGGACCCCAATGAGCACGTCACTGCTTACACTTGTGCAGCAAAAGGCAGCGATGATGTGGAGAGACGCTCTCAAAGGGAGCGATGATGTGGTACCACAACATAGCTCCACACTCGATAGACTCGTTTGCCATGATGGCATATTTGTTCATAAAGGCACATGCGGGTGCCATCAAGGTAGCTATAAGAAAATCTGACGTCTTCAAAATCAAGCAAAGAGATAACGAGAAGCTGCGAGAATTCGTATCTCATTTCCCAATGGAACGAATGGAACTACCGCCGGTTCCGATGATTGGGCAGTACAGGCCTTCACTCAAGGTTTGAACGGGTGGAGCTCGGTAGCTTCGAAGCAGTTGAAGCAGAACTTAGTCGAATATCCCGCCGTGACCTGGTCGGATGTCCACAACCGATACCAATCAAAGATCAGGGTCGAAGATGACCAACTGGGAGCCCCCTCAGGCTCGGTATATCCTAGTAGGCTTTCGACGAAGGAGCCAAAGCCAAACAAAGAGAGATACCAACCATACACTGAAGATAGAAGAAACACCCCAAGGCGCAACATACCCCGCAACGATCGAAGGATAGATCGACGTCAGAATCCTCGGGGACTTATTAACATAGTTGGATTCGATGGGCACACAGGGCCGACGGAGACACCCCGCCTGTCGGAATACAATTTCAACGTCGACATATCAGACATCATATTCGCTATCAGCAAAATTAGAGACACCAGGTGGCCAAGGCCTGTACAATCAGATCCTTCGCAAAGGAACCATAACTTCTTTAGTGTGTGCGTTTCACAACACACATGGTCACAAGACTGAGGATTACCGACAACTCCGAGAAGAAGTAGCCCGACTACTCAACAAAGGTCACCTTCGAGAATTCCTTAGCGACCGAGCCAAGAATCAGTTCTGGGAAAGAGACGCGACCAAGAAGAATGAAACAAGCGGCCACAACATGTCATCCACATGATCTTCGGAGGTATCGACGCTCCACAAGAACCCAGGTCAATAGAACAAAAATTTCCATCACCGGGGAAAAGCAAACTCGAGGTTACACAACCGAAGACGCCCTTACGTTTAGCGACGAAGACCTCGAGGCTCTATCTCAGCCCCATAACGATGCATTGGTAATTTCCTTTCTTTTAAATACATTTCAAATTAAGCGTGTGCTTGTAGATCCAGGTAGCTCGGCCAACATCATCAGGTCGAGGGTGGTGGTGCAGCTCGAACTGCTCGACCAGATCGTGCCCGCCTCTCTAGTCCTCAACGGATTCAATATGGCAAGTGAAATGACCAAAGGAGAAATCACCCTCCCGGTCAACATGGCTGGCATAACCCAAAATGAGAAATTTCATGTCATCGAAGGAGATATGAGGTATAAAGCCATGCTTGGAAGGCCATGGATACACTGCATAAGGTCAGTACCGTCCACCCTCCACCAAATAATGATGTTCACGATAAAGGACGGGGTAAAAACCGTCTACAGAGAAAAGCATGCTGCAAAAGAAATGTTTGCGGTGCACGATGAGGCACCGACACTAATATCTCCATCGTCGAAGGAGCCAAAGGATAAGCAAACGACAAAATAGCAATAACAAGCTATACTGTCAGCTACACCCGACTAAAACAAGTAACGGACCGTACCGCATCCTCAAAACAAACAATCAAACCGTATCAAGGATCAAGGCATCGCCGACACTAAGGTATGGTCATCTCCCTTTTTCGTTCAAATTTTGCTCTAACCATATACGCAGGCACTCGATCGATGTTGCCGAAGCGCTTTCCAACCTAAAGGCCTTAGGTTTTGAAAGCATGCGTTGCACTCTTTTCCTTCGATCGGGCTTTATCCCAAAAAGGGTTTTTACCGATATGGTTTTTAATGAGGCAACATCTATATGCTACCTAAGGAAGGCTCAACAAAGTATTCAAGGCTTCTCATCGATCAACCTCGAATACTGATGGGCATCCCCCCGGAAAGTTACCTCGTCGGAGAAGCCAAAATATGCTGAACGGGGTCTCGATAGGAAAATGATGTACCGGGCCAAACCCTCGAACGAACCGTGTCCATATAGAATAACCGAGACCCAGATGGCGAAGACATGTATAGTTGTACAAAGTAATCAAAGAATATTTTCCCCTCCATCAAAACATTTCACGTTTCAGTGAAGCTCGCCATCTCTTACAAAAATGGCTCTAAGGCCCAAAATGTCTCGAACACTCACGGATTGGCATCTTGACCACTCGAGGACTGGCGTCAAAAACTCTAAGCTAAGCCCTCAATAAGGCAGCATTAAGATTGCAAAAATGACCGCAGAAGCCAAAAAACGTCCCGAACACTCGGGGATTGGCGTCGAAAACTCAAGGCTACATGACCTCCGGGTCTGAAACTACAAACTCGTAAGCCCTCAATGAGGCAATACCAAGTTTACAGGGAATGGCTCCCGAGCCAAGAAATTCTCGATAACTCGGGGATTGCCTTCAACTGCCATCCCCATCGATCTGTCAAAAACCCGAGGCTATAAGGCCCCATGCGGGCAACCTCGAGCATGTATGACCTCCACAAGGCAATATCAAAACTATAAGACCTCGAGGGTATTCCTAAGACCTTCACAAGGCAATATCGAACCTGTAAGACATCAAGCAAGGCATGAATCATACTTGTACCAAATAACCAAACCTGTAAGACCTCAAGCAAGGCATGAACCATACTTGTACCAAGTAACCAAACCTGTAAGACCTCAAGCAAGGCATGAACCATACTTGTACCAAGTAACCAAAGCTTTAAGACCTCAAAGGCATGTAAAAATTTATAAGACCTTACAAAAGGCATAAATCCCGATCTCAAAGTTAAGGCTATATATCGAACTTATAAGACACCTAAAAGGGCATACTCTCGATATAGACGCCGAAACTACCTCATTCGGGGACTGAAAGGCTCCGGCCAAACACAATGACTGCGGCCACAAGGCTGTACTAGCCAACCTAACGCGACTCGGGACGCCCGACCGTCGCTATAAAATCACAAGACTTCAATTACTTCGAAAGAACTTCGAAAAGAACCGGTTAAAACAGGCTACCCTTGACCCAGGCAAAAGGGCTACGACCACGTCAGCTCCAAAACTATAGGCTTAGAATACTCAGGCACCGAGCAAAACCTCCCGAGGTGCTCGATCATCGCCACATAATGACTCACAATCGAGGTTCTCCAGACCGTCGAAGAGTCGGGCAAAAAGCAATTTCAAAAAGTCCTTAACGAGGGGAAAATAAAGCCTATATTAGAGGTCGCACCGACCCTAATACGTAAGAGCCACTGCCGCCAGCTCATATAAAAGGTCATGCCGACCTAATGCTTAAGAGCCACTGCAGCTAGCTCATATAAACGGTCGCACCGACCAAAAGCGTAAGAGCCACTGCCGCCAGCTCATATAAAAGGTCATACCGACCTAAAGCGTAAGAGCCACTGCCGCCAGCTCATATAAAGGGTCGTACCAACCAATCGCGTAAGAGCCTAAGGGCCAGCTTTTAATTCAAAAACTTAAGGGTCAATAAGCCTGAGTCGAAACCCAACTCGGAGACTGAGCCCAAAACAGTTAACTGAAGATGCCTAAGAGCAAAAGCATAAGAGCTTAAATGCCGGCTTACACTAAAAGGTCGTCCCGTCCAAACACGTAAGAGCCTACAGGCCAGCGGAACAAAGCCCGGGGCCGTACAGTAAGACCTAAGGGTTTTTCTTCCAAAGACCAGTTCATTTGGCTACGACTGGCAAACATCGAAGCGAAGGTAAGTGCATGAAAAATGAAGCTGCAAGGCTTCCATTGATACATATATGCGAAAAGTGCAAAGTCCATTTACAATGTTCCCTGAAAACACTATACACATAATCGATAAAGGAAGGCCTAATCTACGTCCTCCTCGGGGACTATGGCCCGTCATCCTCTTTCTCGCTATCATCGGCATCGGACAGAAGGGACTTAGCATTAGACTCGTTCGCCTTTGCCTGCTTTACCTCTTCCGAGAGGTCAAAGCCACTAGCATGAATCTCTTCAAGGGTTTCCCTTCGAGATTTGCACCGAGCATACTCCCTGCTCCTGCCCTTATGGTCAAGAGCCCTCCTCAGCTCAGCTCGAGCATCGGCTACATCCTTCAGATAAACGGCCACTTTCTTATCGGCCTTAGTTTGGCTCATTACGGCTTCGGCCTGGGCATCCACAACTTCAGCCTTCACCTTTTGAAGCTCAGACTCGGGCCTTGATATCATGTCCACTCGGACCAAGCTATTTTCACGAGCTACGCAAAGTTGCACTTCGAAGGCAGAAGTTTTGGACAAAGCGGCCTTTTCCACCACGACCTGAGCATCTACCCGAGCCTTCAATTCATCGTACTGACGCTTAATTTGGGTAATTTCACTCTCAAGGTGTTCTAGGCTCTCCGACTTCTTCTGGAACTGGAATAAACGAAACATCAGTCTCTGAGATAGTAAAGGGAACATGCACCCTTGAGAACAAAATTTACCTGCTCTTCAAGGTAGCTTTCATAGTTCAGGCTTTGACTCACCTCATACCGCAAGTGTGCCAACTCATCCTCCTTGTCATCACAAAGGAGCCTAAGGGATTTCTCCCCATCCACGGCTTCCTGCAGCCCGACCTCACGATGAAGCAGCTCATATTTGAGCTTGTTTAAAGCCTACGAAGGAAAAACTCAATAAAAGAATAAAGTTGCAAAAACCAAGGAATCAGCACGACCGGCCAAAACTCACCTCAGAGTAGAGCTGCTGAGCTTTCTCAAAAGTTGAGCGCACATCCGCTAGTCTGGTTCCATCAACCCCAGTAAAACCACTCCCGATCGGGACACGGTCGCTCATTACATGCGGTCCCCGACCTCGAGCATCCTTCGAAGTACCTTCGACGGAAGGAGAAGCTGGCGGCAGAGAACCCTCGTTCCTCGCCTCGGGCGCTGCAAGTTCGGCTGATACATCCTCACTAAGCCTTCGGGCTAGACTCATCCTGCTATAAGCATCGTCACTCTATGGAGGCTCTTTTTGCTTATTATTATTCGGCCCCGAAGCTGATGATTCTTCCCCATCTCCGGGAAGGCACGATCTTACCTCAGAGAACCCGCCAATACCTACAAAGACGGAATCAGTACTCTTAAAAGGGGAATGCTTTCCAAAGAAATAGCAAAATTGCATAGCACGTACGGTGGTGTTTTGCCTCCCATCTGCCCTTAAACGGATCTCACCACTTACGACCATCATAGGTCGAATGGATCGCCAACTTTCGATCCCAATCTGTCATGTCGGGGACCTCGTAGGGCGTCCATGAAATTGCTGCAGAAAGGGAGTGAAAAATGCATTTACGGAGCTCGCCTCCGCCATGAACAAAACAAGCAAAACAACAAAGACACAAGTGTACCACTCACGTGCGAAATTCCGTTCCTCGGGAAACGGCAGTAACTCCATTGGGATAATGTCAGTAGTCCGTACTCGAATGAATTGGCTCATCCATTCCCGGTCCCCTTCTTCTTCGTCGTCAACGACGAAAGGCCTAGTGGATCGGCATCGCAGGGTTAGCAAGCCTCGATGGTGAAAAGGCCGGTACAGCTAGATAAGATGACTAAGTGTAAAATTCGAGCCCTGCCCCCACAACAAAGAATCACATTATCAGTACTATGTGCCAAAACAACGGGTGAATCTGAGCCAAGGTAGCCCGATACTTCCGACAGAAATCGAGCACAGCCCTATCGAGGGGGCTCAGCGTGAGGGGTACATGTATACGTTGAGAAACCCCTCGACACAGCAGTCCATAATGCTCTCTTCCGGGGAAGGTACCTGTAGTACTACTTTCTCGCCCCATCCGCAATCTTTTCTCACTGACTCAAAATGCTCCTCTCCTATCAAAGAGGTAAGCTTCGAAGCATGCTCCCAACGCCCCTGGGCACTGGGAGGTTTTTTTGTAGGAAAATTCCCCCTCGAAGCGAGATGTCCTAAAGGAGGCTCGCCTTACTCCGGCAACTCATCACCAACCAAGCAGGAATCAGAGGCGGAACTCCCTTCTCCTTGCCGGACGAATCCTAGTGCAGCAACCATCACTGTGGCGAAGTCAGAAAATTGGAGCGGAATCCTCAAAAATTTGAGAAAACAAACCTATATATAAGCAAATGGTGAATATCCGCCCACCTCAAAGACCAGTTAAAAATACTGGCTAAGCCACTATCACTTTGCGGAGGCGTACCGGCGCGATCTCCTCGGTCGTTTTATAACCATGTCATGCAATTTATGAGGTCGAACGACATTTTGGGGATCAAAAACCCCCGCATCAACAAGCCTCGAGACGGTACCCGATCTTGAGGGCCTCTATCAGAAGGAAGATAGGCTCTAAGGAGCCATTGATATCATTACCAGCCTCGAGATGGTACCCAATCTCGAGGTCTTCAATCAAAAGGAAGATAGGCTCTATGGAGCCATTGATATCATTACATGCCTCGAGATGGTACCCGATCTCGAGGTCTTCTATCAAAAGGAAGATAGGCTCTAAGGAGCCATTGATATCATAATAAGTCTCGAAATGGTACCCGATCTCGAGGACCTCCATCAAAAGGAAGGTAGGCTCTAAGGAACCATTGATGTCATTTCAAGCCTCGAGATGGTACCCGATCTCGAGGACCCTTGTTAAAAAAAGAAGGAAGGCTACAAGGAGCCATTGATATCACTAAAAGCCTCTAGATGGTACCCGGTCTCGAGGACCTCTGTCAAAAAGAAGATAAGTTCTTAAAAACCTACTCATGTGGGCTTGACCTCGAGGTGGTACCCTACCTCAAGGATTTCTGCTATTACAAGTGCGGGTCAATTACCCGATCATCCGGCCCCCGAGCTACCTGAGCTTGAGCCAAGTTTTACTCAAACACTACGGTTTGCCTGGGTTTAGATAACCCCTGGATTAAAGTAACCGAGACGACGTCTAACTGGACCTCAAGGCGAGAAATAGCCCTAAGTTTTATCAGCTCTAAGTTCATAGCAAGTTTTCAGGTCACCCGATCTTGAGCAAACTCTCGCTCAAGGACTGCTTTCGAAAGCCTAAATGCTATCTTTATTCTCGGACGACCGAGCGAGTTCCCCCTCGAGGACTATCGACAAGGTCTGAAAGGTTAGGTTTCGTTCTACAAAATCAAAGTCCTATTTTCACTCGGTAGTCCCGGCGGCCTAAACCTGTATCTATCCAACCCGGCTCAGTCAGAGGGATGACAAAGGGCTCCACAGAATATCGTACTAATCAATCAGGAACCAAGGAAATACCTGCACCCGGTCCCGATATTTGGACCGATCGGTAGAATCATGCACTCAGATTCTTCACGAACATAAATAAAGGAAAATCCAACATAAAGCAGAGACGAATTGAAGAAACTTCTTTGCACTAATAAATATTGATTACAAAAATCCCATGAAGGGACCTTACACACAATTACAAAGCCCACAAAGGGCCCTTATACAGAAACAAAGAAGCAAAAGTAACAGCTAAAAGTCTAGTCTGCTCTCGGGGGAACATCCTCGGGAGCAATGCCTTCGAGAATCTTTTCTTCCGGGCCCCGCCTCGACCTTCCAAATAGCAACTTCAAGGATGAGGAAGAAGTAGGAAACGATGAAGAAGCAGACAAAGATGAAGAGGGGGTCGTGGTTCGCAAAAGAGCAAAACCTCTTAGCAGGCCTTGTCGGCATGGCTACATTGAGTCCACTTCTTGTAACATTGTGCCGTGCAGGTTAGTAGCTGGTAGCGCCGCTTCACTCCACGGAAAGCAAAAGGGGTGAAGCGCTGCACCCAACTGAAGTAGGGAGGTGAGCAGCTGTGTAAAGTTCGAACGTCCTCCTGAGCAGCGGTGTAAAGTTCGAATACCTTCCTAAGTAGGAAGAAATCGGTGCCCCTATCTCGTCGTCTCGAGCCAACGACGGCAACAGTAACTACAACAACAACAACAGACCAGTGTGATCCCATCCAGTAAGGGAACACTCTGAGAAAGAGCCATAAGACAACTGACAAGAACGCCGTCGTATGACCTTGCGGCCACGGGCTTTAAACTTGGGAAATAAAATGGGATAACGATGAAGAGAAGTAAGGAGCCGGAAATTGTTGGAGAACGACTGAATGAAGTTTTGGTTCAAGAAAGCTTCCATTTATAAAAAGGAGGGAGCGTGACCTACAGCGTAATCAATGCCTATGGGAAACGTGCCAACGGTGCAATGAATGTATTGGGACAACGGGTCGGCAGGCGCAATCAATGCCTATTGGGAAACAGATCGGCGGCGATATTCGTGACTTGAGAAAGTAAACAGGCGCTACATCAAGTGTTCTTCAAAAAGACGTATCGATGGGACGTCTCAGTTATCGGAAAAGCTGACGTCATGAGCATGACATCATCACAAGAGGCTCGAGGGGATCGGTGTCAAGATCATTTCTTATCATTTATTGTAGGAAACGCGTTGATATCTGTATACGGTAAAAATTAGAGGGCTCGATTTTGTGATAACTAGGGCACCTCTATAAAAACCACCCCTGGAGGCTCGAAGTCTAGATCGGAGTTCGCCCCCGAGGGTTCGTGATGATCGACCTCGAGGCAGTACAAACCAACGGCTGCGACGCACCAACGGGAAGTTCCCAAGGCACATGATCAAGACTGACAAAGCCTGCAAGGGAAACACTAGTCTGTACCAGACTAGTAAGTAGCCGTTCCAGCTATGTTTCTTTGTAATAATTACTCATGTACTATGATGGGATTTCCCTCCTTATATAAAGGGGATCCTTGTCATTTTGTAAGAGGATCGAACACACAAGATACTTCATTCAATACAAGAACATTATTTCTGCTCTCTAACTTAAACATACTCTCTATTTGACTATGTTGCTTACATTTATTGCTTTATTTACATTTATTGTGTATCATTTATCGTTCTTCATTTATTGCTCATCATTGGCCATAAAGAGCCGCAACCAAAACCCTAATAGTTGTTAATCCCCAATCGACAGCCCTTAGCCGGGCATCTAACTTGGCGTCGAGGCCCCGCACGCGCTAGCTCGAGGCCCCGATTCTCAACCGTTTGGTTTGGTTTCTAAACCCATCTTCAATCTCTTACATTGTTTTTTAATCTCGTTACTTAGCATATACTACTTAACAACTAGCATAAAAATAGATCACGTATTTTTAGAACCACAAAATCTAGTCTAATTGTTATTACCATTTTCAAGGTAAACAAAGAGTCACTAATGGCATGTAACTTATTACAACCAAAGTCTAAAACGAGTCTAGAAAGCAAGTAAGAACATCATTCCTAATCTATTTGGTCCCAGAGGGACCTTCTCCATGCTTGGACTTCTTTTCTCCATCAATCAGATTCCCTAGGTCGCGCATGTCCAACAGCAGATATGCCCTTGCTAGGAGCCCTCCTTCATTGCCATCCATGTTTTGACAGCCTGCAACCCTCTTTCTCATTTTCCCTTCAAGCTCGATCAACCCCTACTCCAAATATTCCAGCCTTTCTGTTAACTTAGTAGTGATTTCTCTCCACTCTTTGATTACTTCCATGTCCACTTTATGTTACTCTAAATGCTTGGCTTCAGACTCGAAAACCCTTTTGTGCAACATCCTGTATTTGACTTGTGCTTTAGCAGTGTCTTCTACAACCCTATTCTTTAGATTAATCCCTGGCTTGACATCGCCCGCTATATCATCAACCAACCATGATGGATAGAATTGCACATGGCCGGCATGATACCGATATGGCTCGATGGTATCCTTCTCCACAGTGATCTTTTGATGCCACATGTGTTGTGCCTCGACTTGAATGGAATGGCATTCCCCTGGAAGTCTGCTTTGTACTGAACCATTTTAGAGACTCGTGGTATAACCTTTTTTCTCCCAGCTTGCCTTATAACCCTGATAGGAACATAAGGATAGATTCCCCTCAGTCTGAATAGCACTAGATGAGGAGTATCTCTCGACTTGACGATGAATTGACTGGTAGGTAACCACTCGAACATCCAATGTACCTTGTCATCAGTTAAATTTCTAAAGAAATGTGCCCAGCTCATAGCGTTTTCTGGTTGCGCGAATCTGTTTGGGATAAAAGTCAGTCTCTCCGGATGATGATAGGCTTTGTGGTCATTCCATGGTCTTCGTGGAAGTTCTTGATGGTATTCACCCCTCTGAAGGTGTTCCAAAAACCATACTTGCAGCAACAGATTGCAGCCCTCGAAGTGCCTATACCCCTTTTTGCTACGATCTAAAGCCCGGTACATATCAGCCAAAATCATAGGGACAATAGTATACGTTTTCCCCTCAATCCCCTCCATTATGGTCTTAGTGACCATAGCTAGGTGAGTGTGGATCTTTTCTCCTTGTATTGGAAATACCAGCATCCCCGGAAAACATACAATGAATACAGAAACTCGGCAGTGAGTCCAAACCAAAGAAGTAATGGCCAATTCATCATGGTAAAGGCGGTATGACTTGCTGTGCCCATAACGCTAATAGAGGAAATTGAATGGCATGTAAGACTTCTTCAGACATACTAAATCATCATTTTTCCTAAAACACATCATTTTCAAGGAACCTCGAGAAGTGCGGTTTTCCGGTACCAACAAACAAGGGCTATCCCATGGGACCCCAGTGAAACCTCCTATTTCTTCTAAAAGGGGAGTCATTTCTAGGTCACCAAAATGAAAAACGGCTCTCTTCTCATCCCATAACATGGTGGCGGCCTCAATTAATGCATTGTTTGGCCGAATGTCCAACATAGAGGGTACATTCCCGAGGACTCTCTTCACATAGTTTTTTTCACTTGGTGGGAGCTTTTCCCACCAATCTAGCAGCAAAGGTGAGATGTTTTGAACCATGCTGAACCTGGGGACTTCGTGCTTCTTTTCTGCAAAACAAATAGAGTTAGCCCTTTCCCCCTCCGTATTAGGCTATTTACACATCAATGATCAACGTTTTGGCATGTTTTCTCAAAATAATGCACATACCGTGATTGTGTCCATTGGGATTATAGAAATCCCGACGGACTTTGGACAAGGCTTGCCTTAGTATGTTATTACGCAGACAGCGTTCTAACCCATACTAGGTTTGGACATGATGCATGCACAGTTAATATCAGAGTGGGGGGTTTCTTGAAGAGTCTAGAACGGTACCCTCAAGCGGATAACTTGAGACGGAAAGGCACAAAACCGTCGACTGCACCACTGATCGACTAGTTTTACCGCAAATAAGACTTTCCAAATTGAAAGGGGTGATATAGGAAGACGTAGACACTCATCAAGCGCCGCTATTGTATAAATTATGAACGAGTGGAATATGATGTGGAGCATACTTTATGCAAAGATAAAATGGCACGTTGTCAAATATTTTTCATGATGAAAAGAGTAAATGCAGTTTTGAATGAAACGTAAAGACATAAAAGAAAAGAAAACAAGGAAGAAGTTAGTTCGCGCAAAGTGGAAATTGCAATAAAGTAGACAAGGGAGTAGGGGTGGGGAGAGACATGATGTAGCAGTTCTTAAAAAAATATCTAAAGGAAAGCGCATGTTATGATCAAATTGAGTAGAGATTTGCATGCGAATTCAGATAAAGGGAAAATAGGGAAAAGGGTGTACAGGTAGCAATAAAGGGAAACAGGAGCGGAATGTCCATGTAAGAGCAAAAATAATAAAGACACATTTATTTGAGAAGACTAATTCATGTAGACCAAGTTCGCTTATGGTAAGAGCCTAAATATATCCCCAGTAGAGTCGCCATGCTTCTACGTCACTTTTTCTCGCGAAATCGGGTTTCGACATGTGACAAATCTTTTAAGGAAGGTGTTAAAAGAGAGAGTTGCCACCTAACGGGTTTGAGGTGCGTTAGGGCACCTATTTGCAAATAACTTAGGTTTAACCAGCTTGCGTCACCAAAGATCGGGTAAGGGCTCAAATTACCTCGAAGAGAAGGTATCAGGCACTCTTCGAGGTCCACAACTGTGGATCGCGGCGGAATGGAATTATATGAATTAGTCCAAAACAAGAAGGAAAGATAAGAAGTTGAGGTAATTATTATCAAAATTTACCATTAAACAAAATAATTGATTTTAACACAAGACACGGGGGGGCTAAATTTTTTTAGCCTAAAGGATCACCCCGTGCAACATAAATAATACTTTGTAACTCCCTCAAGGTGGGGTTGGGGGGGGGGTTGCTCGTATTATTCTGCGGGAACAGACTATCATCTCCTGCTACCTGATTACTAACTTTAAGTTGTTACCTAAAGCGCAGTAGTTGATACTAAACTGCGCTTTATGCGTGCACTACCCGTCCCATGTTTGTGGCCTAGGAGGCGTTTGGACCTCTATTTTGAAAGGAAGGGGGGGGGGGGGGTTTTAGACGTTAACTTAGGTTGCTCAAAATGAGAAAACTAGGCGACATACAAAACAAGTTGGACTTCATGTAAAAGCAAATAAGAGCTCAAGTTAGCCTCCACACTTAGACAACAAACGCACGCGAACAAATTAGGCGTTTTGACAGTTTCAAAATTGAGACGAGATAAAGTCATTAAGCCCTATAGACATGATTTCTACGTGACCTTGGAATTCAAACATGCAGGCAGTTTCAGATGCAAGGTTCTAATTTAGAGGCATGCTTTCCGAATAACTATACATTTTACGGAATTTGGTATTGCGTACTGATTACTAAAATTACAGATTAAAAGTTTTAAACCTATAGACATGATATATAGGTGCAGTAATTGGCAATGATAACCATGTGAGATATTCAAAATTACTTAATATGCTCCTATACGCATGCTTTCTAAAAGTGGCACTGAAACAATATCGAAAGTTCAATATTTGCACTTACAAGCAAGTGTGATTATCCTATAGGCAGGATTTCTACAATTAGCGATTTAAACTTATTTTAGCTCCTATAGGCATGTCTCCTAAGTGAGTAATCATAACAACAACATATTAACCAATTAAACCCTGTAGGCATGATTTCTTAAATGCAGATTGGTAGAACATAATCCTATTATCATGGTATCTAGTGAACATGCTGCAGTTTGAAAGGTTGGTCATTTTATTTCCTATAGGCATGATTTCAAATGAGCATGTAGAAGCAGGATATATTAAACGAATTAAACACCTATAGTCAGGTTATCTAACACACACAGTAGCAGAACATGTTTGAGCAATTAAATACCTATAGGCAGAATTTCTACCCATTTCATACAAATATTATAAATAAACCCATTTTTCCAATTTTACTAACACCCCAATTGTTATTACAACATCATTAAAGACCCAATGAGTGAAATAAATTACAGAATTACAAAATAGCCATAGTGGGCCTAAGGCAAGCCCAAAGTATTCCCGGCCAGGCCGTCAATCTCAAGTCCACATAGTTTCACAACAGCCCAGAAAATAATCTTCATAGCCAAAACCCAGTAGCCAACAAAGATTCTGAAAATAGCCATGTACACAAGCCCATTGACTCATTCAGTAGATAAAAGGGGGGGGGGGGGGTAGGATGGGGTATTTAGGACAGAGTGCCAATAAACCTTAGACCCCCAGTGTGTCAGAGTTCTTAAGGGTCTCAAAATGGACCCTGAGTAGTGCTCACACCAGGGAGGTTAATAGAGGAGATTCAGGGTATGACTAAGGACCATGTCCTAGTGTGTTAGAGTTCACAAGGGTCTCAATTGGACCCCGAGCAGTGCTCACACTAGGGAGGTGAATGATAGAATCTAAGTAGCCTTGGCTTTTAGCCAGCTAAGAATGAGAACTCCAAAGAGCCCAGGCAACGAGTGAAAGAGGGTAAACTAGAGTTGAGGGACAACACTGAAGGATACAAACATAGTGAAGTTGATCACATAGAGCAGATAATCAAACAGGCTTTAGGTTTTAAAAATAGACTTAGCAAAGATTCAGAAGAACAAGTTCAACACCTAGTGCATAATAGTCACACATTAACAAAACAGGCTTGCAGGATTGGTGCACACAGACTTATAGAAGGGAAAAGGTTAAAATTACGCTAAGTATGGGTACTACGTTACAAGAGGTAGCCATATTAATCGACAACAAAATTTAGACATGATGAGAACATGTCATTGCAACTACTGGGAAGTCAAGAAACAGACTTATGCTATATAGTTAATGTATACATTCATGCTATTGAACACAATCAAGTATTAAAAGGGATTCGAATCATGGAAGTAAAGTATGTTCAAGTAGCAAAATTAAACAACAAATAGATGCAAAGGTCCTAAACATCAGTAAGTTGCAACACATTGGCTAGATAAGCTTGAAAGGAATCTAATTCAGTCAAATCAGGTTTAGGCATGCTTTAAACTGTTAATACAAAGTTTAAAGTTAAGTAGAGCCAAAAATTGAAACAGAACAAGCAGAATTGCACACAAAAACATTCCAGAAGAACACATTAAGCAAAACTCCAGGATTGAAAACATATGCAGATCACAGATACATAAGAATGAAACAACGAAGTCCAGTAACTCACTGGTTAAGTGGAAAAAAACACAAGAAAGAACAGAAGTCCACAGTATTCTAAATATCAACGAAGATCAAGAACCCGGAATTTTGGTGGCCTTTGCTTTCAGCCGGCCAAGAACCAAAGTGTAGAACGAGATAATGAAGGAATAACATAATAGAGCTTTAAATTTTGGTGAGGTTATAACGATTTTTTTTAGTCTCTCTTAAAGGGGAATTGGGGGGGGGGGGGGTTATAGTAGTAGAAATTAAACAAGTAAAAAAGGAAACACTGTAATTTAAGCAACCAACGAAGTAAATAATCATGCAAATTGATCTAAAATCAATTTTAAGAGAATGATCTGGAAACCCTAACTTTTAAGGAAAGTTAAAAATCGGCTGAATCTAAACAAAAAATCAAACTCATACATAATAGGACGAATATAGACAAAATAACACTCAAAATCTATGATCTCAACCAATTTTGGCTCGACTTGAAGAGATCTGCAAACCCTAGTTTTAGGGTAAGTAAGAATCAACAAAATACAAACAAAATTGGACTCACACGGTGTAGAATAAAACGTGTGTAGACGGAATATTCTCCAGATTCAAGAGATGTGAGTCAATCGGATAGAATCAAAGTGGTAATACTTGCCATGTTTAGGCAAGTACTAGGTGATACCATGGAGAATCACCAAATAGCGGAAACATACTAATATGGTAAGTAGATGAGAGGGAAATTCCATTAGAAGAGGGATTAAGGCAAGGGTTTGGAGAGCGGCGATTAGGGTTCGTAGAAGAAGTGATTGGAGAGATTGAGAGCGCTTAGGGGTGGCAGATTAGAGGGAAATGGGTTAGGGTTTCAGGTCTAGGGTAATTAAGGGGGGGGGAGGATGTGGACCGTTGATCTTGAAAGATGAATGGCCGGGATTTAAAAATGAACAGGGCGGGTAAAAATAAACGGGTACCGACTGGGTACTAGGCAGGGTCGTTTGGTTTTGGGCCAGGGGTAATTGGCCTCAATTGGGTCCGAATTTTGGTTTTAAAAATGGGCTATTATTCAAATATACAAAATTTAGCAAAATAATTTATAAATGCCTAATAAATAAATATAAATTTTATTTATGCAATAAAATGATTAACAATAATAATCTAGCATTATAAAAAAATATAGCAGGATATTTGACACAATAGTATAGATAAAAGGCAATTATATATAAATATAGGCTATTATTGCAAAATTAGATAAATAGCTAAAAAATGCAAACATAATTATACGAAATAAAGTAAAAAATTTATGAAACATATATGATGATACAAAAATAGTAATTTAGATGATTAAGTCATCACAAAATAATTTGAAGGAATAATTAATAGTTATTCAAGTAATTTAAATGCAGAAAGAATCAATTTAAAAGCTCTAAAAAATTATGGAAAATGATATATAATGCTTTTATAGTTTTGTAAACAAAATAATGATGCAAAAATGATGTTTTGAAAGTATATACATATTTGGAAAAAACTTGAGGGCAAAAGTGGGTATCAACAAAGGTTGCGGCTCGGTGTTTAACAAGGATGTCACGAACCCGGATGAGCCGGAAGAGAATTTGGATGATTGGAGTAATTTGGTATTGTCTTCAGCATCACCTGAGATCGACATTTTGTGTCGGAGGCGTTGCATCTTGGTTACGGAGTCTTGAGATGCTTTACAACATTATTGTGACCGGTGGTATGGATGTGCAAACTTGTTATCTAGTGTAGAGGGTCGTGGGAGAGTACCTCACATGAAGATTGTATAAGTGTGACATGTAGTCAGTTGATTGATTGAATGTTTAAACCAAGTGTGAAGATTGTGGTAATATCACTAATTTGAGAATTTATGCCTGGAGGGCACTCGGTTTATTGCGTTGTGGACTGTGGAGGTTTTCTCCGGATATGAGGGTTGTTCTTGTGAGTCATGGGAAAAAGGGGTTATTATAGATCCTTGAAAGGTTATTCGCCTAGTACGATGCAGTCAGAATCGACTCGAGGTCGATGGGATGGGTGGATTTAAACATGAATATGGGCTCTATATCAGGCCAGATGTGTTCATTTCAGCATAGCAATCCTTTTGGAGGAGTATTCAGACGTTGGATGTTATCTCGTCGTCGGCTATTTCATGTAATACTATGTTGTGTCGTATGAGTTGTGAGATGGCTTGATAATTTTCTTATGTGTTGAGGTTCCGCGTAGCGATGGTATTATGTGAGCATGATGGCTCTTGAGAATCAGATCATATATCACACCTCAATTGTGCTTGTGTGTTGTAACGTATGGCGCTATCTGTCTCCCTAAGGATGGTACTATGCACTTAGCGTGCTTGTGGCCGATATTCGGTATTTGGTAGTAATAAGCACTCTAGCTCGGTATATATCTCCTTATATTGATATATGTGTGGATCAGGTGGCACGCCGACACGGGTTTGTGGTTTGGATCGGGTTGCACGCCGCAACAGAGTGATGTTGAGTACAGTCCCATATATTCTATTTTGTGTGTTTTGTTTCCCATTTTTCTGAGGAAGGTTTATAACACATTTTCAGTTGTCTAATTAGATGCCTGAGTTGAGTAGTCCCTTCCAGAGTTCGTTTACCTTATGTATCACATTCGAGTCTATAGCCTATTGGCACATTATGGCATCGTGTGAGACTTTTTGTTCATGTCTGGGGTGGCTTGTTTCCTGAGCAGCTCGTACTGGGTGAGACGATATTATTTGATCTAGGATCAGTGCGATCGAATTATATGAAGTATATCAAAGAGCAAATACCATTATTTTTTTTCGAATGAGGTAATGGTTCTTGTCAGGAGTATAGACTCAATGATTTGTTGACTCGGCAGTTGGTTGTGAATTTCTACACATATCTTCCGTCGTGGCGGTATTGCAAGAGTTGGAACAGGACTTATATATGTCATGGGGTACATTGTGAGCATCAGATTCGGGAAATGTCGGCTATTATGATCAGAGAATGTTATTATGGTCTTGTTAATGATGTGGTGCAAGGTGTGAGTTCAGCAAGGGTGTGCAGTCATGTTCTGTTACAGCGTATGGTGATGGATACGGTATTCGTATGTTGGAAGCAGGCCTGGCAGAGAATTCCGGATGTTGGGACTGGGCTCTAAGGCTTATTTGCCTAAATGAAAGAGGATATTTTCATATTTGATCGAGCTAATGCGCTCAACCGAGTCGTGCTAGCATGGGTAGGTGCACGAGGTGCTAAACAGTAATTTCATACTACTCTAGCGCATTTCTCAGCACGTTCGAGGACGGACGTATTTTTAAGTGGGAGAGAATGTAACGACCCGACCGGCTGTGTTTAGCTCTAGCGCGTCGTTCAGCGGTTTGAGGCCATGAGCAGCTTCACTTCAGGTATTATGACTTGTACGCGTGGTCGGAATTAAATTTGGGGAAGTTTGGAGTTTATTTGGAAAGAGAATTCTCATTTCGAAAGCTTTAAGTTTGAAGAATTCACTAAGATTGGATTTTTGAGTAAACGACCTTGAAATAGGGATTTGAAGGTTCCAGCAGGTTCGTATGACGGTTTTAGACTTGGGCGTATGTCCGGATCGGGTTTTGGATGACCCGAGAGCGTTTCGGCGCCTATTGTGGAAGTTAGCATTTTTGGAAGAATTTCATAAATTTGGGTTGAAGTGCATTTTGGTGTTATCGATGTTCGTTTGGGATTCCAAGCCTGGGAATAGCTCCGTATGAAATTTTGAAGTCATTTGGCTAAAGTTAGATATTTAAAGGTTTTTGAGAAGTTTGACCAGAGGTGGACTTTTTTATATCGGGGCTGGATTCAGATTCCGAAAGTTGGAGTAGGTTTGTAATGTTGAATATGATGTGTGTGCAAAATTTGACGTCAATCGGATGTGATGTGATAGGTTTCAGCATCGAATGTAGAAGTTGGAAATTCTAAAGTTCATTAAGCTTGGAATGAGGTGCAATCCATGACTTCGACGTTGTTTGATGTGATTTGAGGCCTCTAGTAGGTCCGCATTATGTTACGGGACTTGTTGTTGTGATTGGACAGGGTACCGGAGGCCCAGGGTCTGTTTCTGGGTGGCTTCAGATCAAATTGGGATGTATTGTTGTTGTTGTTGTTGCTATCTAGTGTCCCTCTTCGCGAACGCGAAGAGAGTCCCTTATTCCCGAAGAGGAATTTGGAGGCTAATGGAATTTGGCCTTCGCGAAGGCGGGGAAATAGACGCGAACGCGAGGCAGGGCTGGGCAGGCCTTCGCGAACGAGACACAGGGGTTGCGAACGCGTAAGAGGAAGAGTAAGCAGGGCCTGTAGCGGTTGGCCTTCGCAATTGCGGCTGCTGGTACGCGAACGCGAAGGGGGTGGTGGTCAAAGGTCCGCGAACCTAGCCAGTCTGGCGTGAACGCGTAGAGGAATTTTTGAAGGCTGCATTTTGAGCCTTCGCGGCCGCGAAGGTATTCCCGCTATCGCGAAGAAGGGGCGTCTGGGCAGTGTCTTTTAAAAGACGGGGGCTGGGATCATTTCAACAACATTTCTTCCATTGGGGAGATTTTGGAGCAATTTTGGATTGCCATTTTCATCTCCAAGCATGAGGTAAGTGTTTTCTACTAGTTTTGAGATAAATACTTGGATTATATATGGATTTGGGCATGGAAATTAGTAGAAATTGTGGGTTTTTTGTAGAAGACCTAGAAATTTATATTTTTGATTTTTTTTTTCCACGAATTTGGGGCATGAAATTGAGACTTAATTTTTTATTTGAGCTCGTGAGGTTATCGGTAAACTTTATCTTCGAAAAATTTCGGAATCTGGGAACGTGGGCCCGATGGCTATTTTGTCAACTTTTCTAGCGGAGTTGGGAATTTATACAAATTGAATTGTTATAAGTATTAGGGTATTTTCATTGGTTTGTCCATTATTTGGCTAGTTTTGGAGCGTTGGGCATCGGTTTGAGTTGTCGGAAGGGCATGGAATACGGTTATGGAATTTCGGGGAGAGGTAAATCTCCTTTCTAACCTTGTAAGAGGGAACTATCCCCATAGTTGAAATAATTGAATATGTGCTTTTATTTGTGGGGGCTACGTACGCACGAGGTGACGAGGGTCCGTGCGTAGCTACTCTTATACTTAAGTCCGAGTAGTATAGGACCCGTAAGCATGCTATACTTGAAATAGTTGTAACCTTGTTCTCAATTTAAATTGCTTTAATCATATCAAATTGGTAAATGAATTTCTAAAATAGTTAAATATCATTTTCTTGACCGTTAAAGAGAAGTCGCCATTACTTCGGGTAATTGTTTCCCTGATGAATTCCTGATTGACTGTTTGATTTGTTTATTTATATTTGACCGCGTCGCATGTATGATTCGCGAGCGGGGTAATTGATGCATCTATGGTTCGCGCCATTCGACCATGTGGCAGTGCACAATTTAAATATTATGTTGGATCAGGTCTTACGACCTCGACATGATTTGCGCATGCTTGTATTGCTTGCCTTGAGATTTATAAATAATGATATTGCCTCCCCGGCCTGAGGTAAATTGATAAACGATGAAATATGGAATTGGAAATATCTTATTATCAATCGAATTGTTTACTTTCTTCATGATTCCCTTATTTTACTGCCATTTTTAATAAATCCACGATTAATTATATTATTGGGCCACTAGTATGTGTCGAAGTCGACCTCTCGTTACTACTTCTTCGAGGTTAGACTGGATACTTACTGGGTGCGCGTTATTTTTGTACTCATACTACAGTTGATGTGCATTTTTGTTGCATAGACACATGTATGCCTAGTGGCCTCGTTGGGCGCAGCGGCATGGTTGATACGGAGACTTAGGTGAGCTGCATCTCTCGAGATGACCAGCAACCATCAGAGTCTCCTTTAGAGTAATGTACTTTCTATTCTGTCCAATTTGTATTTCGGATAGTTATTGTATTACATTTTATTTCCTAGAAATTGCTCATGCACTTGTGACACCGGGTTCTGGGATGACTATGGGATTATTTAGTATTTTAATTTGTTAAAGATATCATTATTATTTCGGTTAAGTTCATTATTTATTGTTTAACGCAAGGAAAAGAAATGCTTTCAAAAATACTAAAATGAGGAATTAATTAACTTCTTGGTGTTGGCTTGCCTGACAAGTGATGTCTGGCACCATCACGACCCTTAATGGATATTGGGTCGTGACACCTACCATGTCGAACTGCAGCTGGCGCACGAGCACCAGAATAATGGCCAGACTCTCGAGACCTCTAGGCTTCTCTCTCCTCCCTCTCCCGAGCAAGCATGCCCTCCACTCTCCTAGCAATACTCACAACCTGCTGATACGAGATATCCATCTCTAACTCCCGCGCCATGCTAGTCCTGATGCTGGAATGGTGTCCCTCAAAAAACCGACAGACCCTCTCTCGAACAGTAGAAACCAAGGCCGGTGCATGTCCCGCCAAGCCACTGAAACAAATTGCATACTCTGAGACAGTCATAACACACTGGCGCAACTGATCAAACTCCATGCGCCATGCGTCCCTGAGGCTCTGAGGGACATACTCTCTCAAAAACATGTTCGAAAATAGAGTCCATGTAAGGAATGTTGCCTCAGCCGGACTACCCAGCTCATAAGCACGCCACCACTAATAGGCTTCTCCTCGAAGCTGAAATACAGTGAAAGAAACCCCACTCGACTCTACTATGCCCGTGGTACGGAGGATATGATGGCACTCCTCCAGAAAACCCTGAGCATCCTCTATCGCCAAAACATTTAAGGTAGGAAGGTTGTAATTCTGGTACCTCTCGAGCCTACGCTTCTCCTCCTTTGAAATCGTTGCCCTACCCTCGGGCTGAACTGGGGCTACAGGTGGCACCGGTATAACCTCTGGAATTTGATCAACCTGAACCCGCTTCTCTAAGGTACGTGCGACAGGAGTCTGTGCTCCTCCCCCGACCTGAGATGTGGCTGGAGTAAGTGGAATCAACCCTGCTTGAGCTAGAGTACTGAACACGCTCAAGAAATGTACAAGGGTCTCCTGAAGAGTTGGTGTAGTAGTAGTAGGCGACTCAAGTGCCTGTGCTCCATCTGGAGCTACTGGTGGCTCCTCTGTAACAGCTCGCTCGGGTGCCTTGGCTGCAGCATGTGGGCGTCCTCGGCCTCAATCCTGGGCCCAGCCTCTGGCGGCTCTAGCCGGGGGCACGGGTGCCTGGTCATCTCCAGCAGCATGTGTCCTCACCATCTGGGAGAGAATAGAACATAGAAGTTTAGAATTTTGAAGCCAACAATTTCGCTTGACAAGGAATCAAAAGAAGAGAAATTTTTCCTAACAGTTCTATAGCCTCCCGAAGATAAGTACAGACATCTCCATACCGATCCGCGAGACTCAAATAAATCGGCTTGTGACTCACAACACCTATGAACCTGGAGCTCTGATACCAACTTGTCACGACCCAAACATCTCTCAGAGGCATGCCGTGACGACACCTAGTCTCTACAACTTGGTAAGCCTAACTGATTGCGAAAAATATCAATAATGGAAACAAACTAAACTGCTAACTGCATTAGATACTGGATAACCAATAATAATGTTGCTCGGCATGTACAATAACCAAGCACTGGACGTACATAGTTTTCCCAAAACCTGGAACATCATGAGTCACAAAATACAGAAAGAAAAACAGTATCTCTACACTCCAGAGTCTAACAAAAGAAAAATACATGAAGTGTTTGACATTGGGAAGAGCAGAAAGGGACTTCAAGGTCTGCGGACGCGGCAGATATACCTTGAAGTCTCCAGAGTTGTCACGACTCGCTAAAAACGAGGCTCGTAGGAGGTACCTTGATCTGCACACTTAAAACATGTGCAGGAAAGGGCATGAGAACACCACAATGGTACCCAGTAAGTGCCAAGCCTGACCTCGGTCGAGTAGAGACGAGCTCAAGTCAGGGCCCTACTTGTATATATACATATATATATATAACAAAAATAAGATAGAATGAAATATCGCAGTAAAATGAAAACCGAAATTTAATAAGAATGAAATCATAGAAAAGTAATAGCTCGGTACATAGAGATAACAACAGGGGGTCTCCTGAGATACCGTCTCATAGTCCCAAACAAATATGCAGGGGGATCTCCCGAAATACCGTTTCATAGTTTGATACGCTCAAATTATACTTAAATAAATAGTGTAAGGCGGCCGGTGACAGTTATAATAACCCAACAAGGTTGGGGTCGAATCCCAAAGGGAATAGGTGTGAAAAGGTTACTTGAATAGTGTGAAACTTGACTTAAGTCGTAATTCTACTCCTTTAGCTTAAAAAGAGAATGTTGTAATTGTGAATTAACAAGATAACTATTTTTTATGAGAGTGT
This sequence comes from Nicotiana attenuata, assembly GCF_001879085.1. NCBI lineage: Eukaryota > Viridiplantae > Streptophyta > Magnoliopsida > Solanales > Solanaceae > Nicotiana > Nicotiana attenuata. The sequence continues at coordinate 33,701 of NW_017670588.1, forward strand.
ATTTTATTTGGTTAAGAAAACCAAGGTTGTGCCCCATCAATGGAATGTAATGCTATCGGTATTAATAGGATATATTTCCAATGGAAGGTCCTTTGATATGCAAATGGTTTCTAAGTGACTATCCAACATTTTTCAGTGGTTGGGTAGTATTTTCTCTTTATGATTTTTCCAAATACAATGTGAACTTGTCCAATCTCAACAAAGCCTCATAAGACATAGCTGACCTGTCACCGGTCTGTGCAGCAACACCCGGCGGAACTGCCCCAGCTGGCTGAGCTGCTGGAGTCTGAAACTAGGGAGCCATCTGCTCCGAAGTGTGAGTAGCGGGAGTCTGAACTCCTCCCCCAGCCCGAGAGATGGCCGGTGCTATAGGAATTGTGCCGGTCTGAGCAACACTATTCATAAGGCCCACTAGACAGACCAAAGCATCCTGAAGCACTAGGTGGCTATGAGCCCCTCTGGAGCCTGAGCTGGTCCGGAAGGAACAGTCTGGGCTGAAACCTCATCATCAAACTCCACCTGAGGCTCCACTACCAGTGCTGCTGCTCGAGCTCTAGGGTGAGCCCTGCCACTGCCCCGGCCTCTAGCACGGCCTAGTCCTCGTCCTCTGCCCCTCGTAAGAACTGCCACTTGGGGCTCTTGCTGGTGCTCAGCTGATGAAGCGGTACGTGTTCTCGCCATCAGTGAAGGAACAAGAGTAAAGAGTTCAATTAGCATTGAGAGATCAAATCGCATGACAGAGAAGAATAGAAGTGAAATTGTTCCTAAACTCTATGCCTTTGGGGGATAAGCACAGACGACTCTATACCGATCCCTCGTGCTCTACTAAGCTTATTCGTGAATTGTGAGACCTAGGCAACCTAGCGCTCTGAGCAACTTGTCATGACCCGAAATTCCCACCATCAAGACCGTGATGACGCCTAACATCACACTTGCTAGGCAAGCCAACGTTAGAGTATTATTAACCAATTTCCTTTACGTTTCAATGATTAAAAATAAACTGGCTAAAATAAGTAGAAATAAATGTGGAAGTAAGTAAATAGCCTCTTTGTTTATATACTATTATCGATACTATTGCTATTACTACCCAAAATCCTTTGTCACAATCCACGAACACACTAAGATTTGCTACAAACATTTGTTCGAAAGAAGATACAACTATTTATGAAGGGAAGTAAAAACAGTAAATGTAGGAGCATAGAAGGGGAGCCAGGGCCTGCGGACGCTAGCAGGACTACCTTCGGTCTCCTAGCTGAAAATATCTGCACCCGACTTCTCGATCAGCCTCTACCTGCTCCAAAATCTGCACAGAGAGTGCATAGTGCATTATCAGTACAACTGACCCCATGTACTGGTAACTGCCGAGCCTAACCTCGACGAGGTAGTGATGAGGCGACGGCGGGGCAATTACAATATAACCTGCATAAAGTGTATAATAAAAGCAGAAAGAAGGACGGGACAAAATAAAGCAGTAACTTGCAATGAACGAATACCGAACTCAAGCGTCTTATCAGTATCCAGCTATAACCAATCCTTATGTGAAATACAAAGCTACATAATAACTTAGTAGAATAAAGGTACATAAACACATAAACTGATGCAGCGCGCATCCCGATCCCACCATATATCAATATCAATATGAATATTCACCCATATTACTCCATATCAATCCACCCTTATTCCTCATGTTGCGGCGTGCAACCCGATCCCACCATATAATAGCTTTCATCCTTATTCCTCCTGTTGCGGCACTCAACCCGATCCCACCATATCAGCATCAATTACACAATAAGTACAGAAATTTCACAATTTAACTCAAAACTCTTCACAATATTTAAACCTCAAACCAAAGCAAATGGAAAGCTTGTACATTATGAAACTTTACACAAATAATACTGCTCAGCGAAACCAATCCAAAATATACCATAAAACAACGATAAACCACCTTAAGCCAATAATATGAGACAATGAAACTACGGGGTAGCTAATGCCTTCAACAATGAAACACAATGTCTGACAAATAGCAAATAAGCATGGAAATACCAGTAAAGCATGTAGTAGTTAGGGCAGGGAAAGTGCAATATAAGAAGAACGGGAAGGAAACATGCAAAATAGATAAGTTGGCGGCGCATAGGTACTCGTCACCTCACCTATGCGCCACTCATATGGATTTTTACATGGAAAATAAGTTAAGGGTTCCTAATCCCTCGAGTCAAAGTTAGACACGACACTTACCTCAATCCACACGCCACTCACTGCTCAATTACCGCTTTTCCCCTAGATTCCACCTCCAAACCACTCGTATCTAGCCATAATTAACTTAATAACATCAAATATTGCTAAAGAAATCAATTATAACACATAAATTTAGGATCCCCAAACTTTCCCCCAAAAAGTCAAAAACTGACCCCGGGCCCTCTTGGTCAAAACTCGAGGTTCGGACCAAAATCCGTTCACCCATTGACCCCCGAGCCCGAATATGTAATTAGTTTTGAAATCCGACCCCAATTTGAGGTCTAAATCCCAATTTCCCAAAAATCCCTAATTCTACCCAAACCACCAATTTATACCCTGGTAATCCTAGATTTTTGGTTGGAAATTAATGATATGTGATGGGAAATTGAAAGAAAGTGGGTTAGGATCACCTACCAAACTTTTGGGGAAGAATTGGTCTTGGGAGAATTGCCTCTAGGGTTCTAGGATTTGAAAAATGTGGAGAATGGGAGAAAATCCCGTCAAACTTAAGTTTTGATCAATTGCAGGTGTCGCATTTGCGAATTGTGGTTCGCAAATGCGAGCCCCACAAATGCGAAGAACCTATCGCAAATGCGAAGGTTTCACATTCCTGTCTTCATCGCATTTACGACAAATAGTTTGCAAATGCGAACTCTGATCCTTCCGCGAATGCGACCAATTGATTGCATTTGCGATCACTGTTACCCAGCTCCCAGTTTGCAATTGCGAAGATTTATCCGCAAATGCGAACACTAGCTCCCCGCAAATGCGACCTCTTGATCGCAAATGCAAACTACTGTTGGCCAAGGTACACTTCGCAAATGCAAAGAACTTGCTCGCAATTGCGAGCCTACCACCATGGGGGATGTTTGCAAATGCGAACACTGATCTCGCAAATGCGAGAACAGACATCAGTCACAGAAATTGCAGAACCAGCAATGCTCTAAGTCAAATTTTCACTCTGTGGCCTATCCAAAACTCACCCGAGCCCTCGGGGCTCTAAACCAAACATGTACACAAGTCTCAAAACATCATACAAACTTGCTCGTGCGATCAAATCGCCAAACCCATTAATATATATTCAAATACTCATTATAATCCTATTTACACCATTTTCAAACTTTGTTCGAAAAGTCGATAAAAATTACCCTCGGGCCCACGTGCCCGGATTCCGAAAATTTTCGAAAATAAACTTTGTCCATGACCCCACGAACTCAAATATATAATTTGTTTCCAATTCCATGTCCAAATTTCTTGGTCAAAATCCAAAAATACCAATTTCTAGGTTTTTCTTCAAAATCCCAAATTTACTACAACTTTTCATGTCTAAATCCATATACAAACCTTGTATTTAACTCAAAACTAGTAAAAAACACTTACCTCTTGATGATGATGGAACCCCTCTCAGAATGCTCTCAAAAAATGCCTAAGACCAAGTGGGAAATGAGTAAAATGGGCTAAGTCTCGGAATAAAAATCCCTTGACTCAAATGCAAATGTCGCATTTGCGACATTTGGCTCACAAATGCGATGGTCGCATTTGTGACAAAAGCATCGCAAATGCGAAGCTAAGCTGTCCCTTCTCAGGTCGCATTTGCGACCATCATCTTCTCAAATGCGAAGAGGAAACTCATCTCAAAAGCGATAATTACTTTGCAAATGCGATCTTTACCTTAGCAGCCCTATGTTCGTAAATGCAAACCTTAACTTCGCAAATTCGATCACACTCGAACCAGCCATCCCATTTCTTCACCAAACACTCCGAAGCTACTTCGAAACTCACCCGAGCCCTCGGGGCTTATAACCAAACACCCAAACAAGTCTAGAAACATAACACGAACTTGCTCGAGGCCTTAAATTCACATCAAACAACGTCGAATTCATGAATCGTACCCCAATTAAAGCTTAATGAACTTTAGAACTTCAAACTTTTACATTCGATTCCGAAACCTATCAAATCACGTCCAATTGACCTCAAAATTTGCACACAAGTCACATTTGAAATTACGGACCTACTGCCGCTTCCGGAATCAGAATCCGATCCGGGTATCAAAAAGTCCACTCCCAGTCAAACTTCTCAAAAACCATCAAATTTCTAACTTTAGCCAAATGACCCCCAAAATGACATACGAACCTCCAAATCCACTTCTGGACGTGCTCCAAATACCATAATCAGCATACGGAGATATTCCCAGACTTGGAATCCCAAACGAACATCGATAACATAAAATGCACCTCCACCACAAAATTCATGAAACTCTTCCAAAATGCTAACTTCCACAATAGGCGTCAAAACGCTTTCGGGTCATCCAAAACCCGATCCGAACAGACGCCCATGTCCGATATCATCATATAAATCTGCTGGAACCTTCAAAGCCCAATTTCGAGGTCTTTTACTCAAAAATCCAACCTTAGTCAATTCTTCTAACTTAAAGCTTTCGAAATGAGAATTTTCTTCCCAAATCAACTCCGAACTTCCCAAAATTCAGTTCCGACCGTGCGTACAAGTCATAATAATTGAAGTGAAGATGCTCATGGCCTCAAACCACCGAACGACTTGCTAGATCTCAAAACGGCCGACCGGGTCGTTACATTCTCTCCCTCTTAAATACATGTTCGTCCTCGAACGTGCTAAGAACTGCATTGGAGTTGTCTATAATCATTGTTTAACACCTCTTGCACCTACCCGTGCTGCAACAAGTCAGTTGGGCACATTAGATCGAACTAATATGAAGATTTCCCCCTTCGCTTAGCCAAATAAGCCTTAGAGCTCAATTCAAACATCCGGAATTCTCTGCCAGGCCTGCTTCTATCATACGAACACCGTATCAATCTCTATGCGATGCACTAATACGTGATTGCATACCTTTGCTGAATCCACATTACGCACTGTGTAACTTACATGACCATAATAACATCCTCTGATGACGATAGCCGAATTTTCATGAATTCTATGCTCACAACACACCTCATGACTCATATAAGTCTTGTTATGACTCTTGCAATATTGCCATGACGAAAGAGATGTGTAGAAACTCATAACCAAATGCCGAGTCAACAAATCTTTGAGTTTATTCCCTTGACAGGAACCATTGCCTCTTATGAACCGAATAATGATGTTTTCTCTTCAATATACTTTATATAATCCGATCGCACTGATCCCAGATCCAATAATCTTCTCTCACCCAGTATAAGCTGTTTAGGCAATAAGCCACCTGAGGCACTGCCAGAAAGTCTCATATGATGCCTCAATGTGCCACTACGCTACAATCCCGAATGTGATACATAAGGAAAATGAACTCTGGAAAGGCTTACTCAACCCGCATAACAAATTTAACCCAACGAAAAGATGTAATGAACCTTCCTCAGAAAATGGGAAGCAAAACACAAAATAATAGACATAGAGGAGTACTCAACATCACACTGTTGCGCGTGCAACCCGATCCACACATAAAATCTATATAGGGAGATGCTTACCGAGCTAAAATGCTCATTACTGCACAATAACCGAATATCGGCCACAAGCACACCAAGTGCATAATACCATCCCTGGGGAGACAGGTAGCACCATGCGTTACAAAACTCAAGCACAACTAAGGTGCGATATATGATCTGAACCTCAAGAGCCATCCTGCTCACATAACACCATCACTACGTGGAACCTTAACATATATGAAATTTATCAAGCCATTTCACAACTCACACGACACAATATAGTATTACATGAAATAGCCGATGACGAAACAACATCCAATGTCTGAATACTCCTCTATAAGGAGCTATGCTGAAATGAATACATCTGGCCTGGTATAGATCCCAGGTTCACATTTAGATCTACCCATAGACCTCAAGCCAATTCTAATCGTACCTCACTAGGCTAATAACCTTTCAAGGATTCACAATAACACAAGAAAAGCAGGCAAATCCAGAACAAACTTCCATAGTCCACAACTAAATGAACCGAGCGTCCTTCAGGCATAAACTCTCACATTAGCAATAGTACCCAACCTCCATACTTGGTTTCAATCTTTAATCAATTAGGTGACTACCCATCACACTTATACAATCTTCCTGTAAGATACGCTTCCATGATCTTCCGTACCAGGTAACAAGTCTGCACATCCATACCACTAGCCGCACCAATGCTGTAAAGCAAATCAAAATCTGAAATTAATACTCAAAGCCTCTTACACAGGACACCAATCTCAGGTGACGCTAAAGACAATACCAGCTTGCTCTAACCATCTAAATCCTTCTTCCCTGCTCATCCGAGCTGCTGACATTCTTGTCGGCACCAAACTGTAACCTTGATCCTCAACTTCCAAATCCCATGCTACTCGATGCACTTAATCATGCCAATGTGCAAGAGTACACGAATTTCGTCATAACTGCTGAACCACTAATAGGGTAAACACTCCATCATATAGAAACCTTCTACTTAACTCGTTTCAAGAGAACCATTGCAACACGCGACTAAATTCTCATTTTCGCAGAAAATACCAACCTCAAGTAGTGGCCTAACCCACCATAACTCTTCTGGGATCCATCATAACATGCCATAATACTCGAAAGCCTCCAAATAAAATCAATTACGGTGACCGTCAAACCCAACCACGCACGTACCGTCACAAATCACATGAGTAACTCAACACGCTGAAGGAGCTGATCAATGCCATCAGTATGCCAATTCAACCATTGCTAACCAATTCGACTTCTTCTAATTTGCCCTAGACTTGCCTTAGGAATAATAATGGTTACATTCAAACATAGCGAACTCAATCCGCACTCATCCTGAGTACCCCATTCCACAAGAGCACATAGTCTCAAAACCCACGAACCATTCCATACCCTCCTCGTATGCATAACCGCATCTTCAACTAGTACACCCATTCTAGAAATTCTTCTATAAATCCAAAGTTTTTTCCTCCCATTCCTTTTATACTACACCGCAGACCGGAGACAATGCAGAACTCCCCAAGCTCCTTTATCATAATTTGCTGCAATAGTTCTATACTCAACCATACTATGGACTCAAAATCCTTAGGCACCGCACTTTAACTTTTGAATCCACTAGGGCCGTTGTCTGGAGTCACCCACTTTGACTTGGTCCCGAATATAATCAACTGCAAGGCTCCACTAGCACATGACCACCCTCTCAAAGAAGCACCCAACCGAATCACCTTCCTTGTCACTCACCTCTACACGAACATGAATCCTGAGTCTTCCCAAAGCATGAACATGAATCGATAAGGCCAATTATAGAACACATCCCTTAGATCCTTTGCTTGAATTTTCACTGACGTTCTTTTTCCCTTAGTCGTAATAACTCATCAATATGTCGATAACTAGAAACTTTACAAGCAGACAACCATGCAATCCACTTCGTAGGCAGTGTGGCTCTCCCACTTAGCTTGAAACTACTATTACATAACTTTGGAACTCACCAAGATCCTTTCTTCATCGTTGACCTGATCTTGCACAATTAACCCGCCAAATTTCTCAAAATCCTTCTGTTAAACCTTTTATGAATACTCTGAATTGCTAGCCACATTTACATATTCGGCCTCTTACTAGATAGCAAGTAGAATTCCTTGTAGAATCTTCGTCAACACCACGCGACCGCTAGCCAGCTCAATGGAGATATCCCACCAGTGGAAATTTACGTGCCAACATCTTCCAACGTCGCTGCACTGGGTACAATTTCTACAAAATAAGTTATCCATCATGAGCCCATGCTGATTCAACAGCCGTACAAGTCCGTTCACTCCTGATGGACATCAACTAAAAGGTGCGACAATACATTCCGATCCAAAGTCATGTTGTACCTTTCTTCCTACCAAGCAACTCTTCTCTGTCGTATCCAATCTCCCCCGTCTAATAACCAATATTCCAAATTAAGTCCATAGACCTAGTCATTGTCCACTATAAATCCCAAATCGCTCTAAACTTTTCTCAAGGCGTGTAGCTATCTAATCACAGAACCCACATGCTACTCTACCACTCTACCACTATGGTCAAACCCTCTCCTTTAAGCAACTACTTGACTTCTGCTTTTGACACCTAGCCTTCTAAAAATTTAACTGCCATGAGACACCTCCCACATGTCCTTTCCTCATCCTTCGGTGCCCAGTGGTTGCCTTAAATCAAAATCTATCTTTGTAGCACTTGAACCAATACATCGCTACTAACTTTAACCCTTTCCGAGAATCATCTTTCTCGAGCCATCAACACTAGGAACACTGATTCGATCCTAAACCACTACACTCCGCGATCTCTGATAGCCGCTTCTCCGGCACTATTTCACGTTACTGCCCCGACGGCAAATTGAAGAAAACCTTAACACTGGAAAACTTAACATATTCAACAAGGATAATGACACCACATCACAGATGAAAATTCCACCACGCTCGAAAATACTAAGTCTAGTTACTCCATCAACCCAAACCTAAACATTTATAGTCCCATTGCCTTTTCTGCGCCGCAAATAAAATACTGAACCTATGAATCATGCACTAAGTAAACCTCCTTTCAAGTCATTCACTGCCCTGACACATAGGCAAGCATCTTACCATCGCATCAATACTGTACGATAACAACTCATGAGCATCATAGCAACCTATGCATAGCCTCAAAGCTCTCAGAAGTACAGCTACTGAGCTAAAATGGCAGAATATCCTTTTGCAAGGCAAAGATAATAGCCCAATCAACTACGCAGGGAGAAACATCCCGCACCACATCTGTCATACCATTACAATTCCTCAATTCTTGATCGATAGCAAGCACTTCACGTTGCATAAGATTGAATAGGAAGAAAAGCATAAGCCTCAAAGTAATAAAATCGCACGACGAGGAATCAAGAAAGGAAGTGCTCCTAATAGCCCTGTAGCCTCTCAAAGATAAGTACAGACGTCTCCGTACCGATCCGCAAGATTCTACTAAACTTGCTTATGACTCGTGAGACCTAAGTGAACCTAGTGCTCTAATACCATGTTGTCACGACCCAAAATCTACTAAAGGCCGTGATGGCGCCGGACACCACATTCAGGCAAGCGCCAACACTAAATAGTTAATGAAAATCTCATTTTAATATTATATAAATATTAAATTTCCTCTAATTTAATAGTAAAAGATGAACTTTACAGGATAAATAACAACATTTTCCAATTTCAATACTGAATATCTCATAATCATTCAAAAACCCGGTGTCATAAGTGCATGAACATTTACCAGGAAACAATATAAAATATGCTAATTGTTCGGAATACAAATTTGGACAAAACAGAAAGTAAAAGTACTCTGAAAGAGACTCTGCTGACTGTGGTTCGTCTCATAATATGCAGCTCACCTAAGTCTCCATATCAACCACGCCGCTACGCCAACAAGGACACTAGACGTACAAGTGCCTATACAACAAAATGTACATCAAGTGTAGTATGAGTATGAAAACAACGTAACCCGTAATTATCCAGTCTAATCTCGAGAAGTAGTGGAGAGAGGTCGACTTCGACACTTACAATGGGCAACAATAATATACTGTTAATATGATGAATTATGGATTTTATAAGGCGACAGTAAACTCAATAACATGGAGCAGGTAAACAATTCTTTTATTAATAGGAGATTTCCAAATCTATTTTCATCATTTAGCAATTGATAACTCCGGCCAATGAGGCCGCATAAATTATCAATGATTCCTAAAATAAACAATTAAGTCATGCGCAAATCATGCCGAGGTCGTACGGCCCGATACAACAAACTATTAAACTATGCGCTGCCGGAGGGTCGAACGGCGCGAACCATAGATGCATCTATTTATTCTACCGAGGCGTTCGGCCCGTTCCACAAAAGTAAAACACAATCAAACATTCAATCAAGAATTTATCAAGGAGTATTTATCCATAGGAATTTCAATCTTCTTTTAACAATCAAGAAAATTATGTTTAACCATTTAGAAATTCATTTACCAATTCGATCTGATTAAAGCAATTTAAATTGGCGATAAGGTTACAAATATTGCAAGTATAGCTTGCTTTTGGGTCCTATACTACCCGGACTTAAGCATAATAGTAGCTACGGATGGACTCTCATCACCTCGTACGTACGTAGCCCCCACAAATAGAAGCACATATTGAATTATTTCACCTATGGGGTTAATTCCCTCTTACAAGGATAGAAAGGAGACTTACCTCGCTACAAAATTCCATAATCGGCTCCCAAGCCCTTCCGACAACTCAAACCGATGCCAAACACTCCTAAACTAGTCATTAATTGTGCAAACCCATATATATATATTCTAGTACTCATTATAATCCTATTTAAACCAATTTCCAACTCCATCCGAAAAGTCGATAAAAATTACCCTCGGTTCCACGTGCCCGGATTCCGAAATTTTTCAAAAATAAACTTTACCCATAACCCCACGAACTGATATATATAATTTGTTTCAAATTCCATGTCCATATTCGTTTTCAAAATCCAGAAGTCCCAATTTCTAGGTTTTTGTTAAAAATCCCAAATATTCTGCAATTTTTCATGTCTAAATCCATATATAAACCTTGTATTTAACTCAAAACTAGTAGAAATCACTTACCTCTTGATGATGATGGAACCCCTCTTAGAATGCTCTCAGGAATCACCTAAGACCAAGCGGGAAATGAGGAAAATGGACTAAGTCTCGGAATAAAAAGCCCCTTGCTCAGACGAAGATGTCACATTTGCGACATCTCGCTCGCAAATGCGATGGTCGCATTTGCGACAAAAGCATCGCAAATGCAAAGCCAAGCTGTCCCTGCTCAGGACGCATTTGCGACAAGGATTCTTTGTAAATGCGAAGAGGACAGTCATCGCAAAAATGATAATTACTTCGCAAATGCGATTTTTCCCTCAACAGCCCCATGCTCGCAAATGTGAACCTTACCTTTGCAAATGCGATCACACCAGAACCAGCAATCCCATTTCTTGACCAAACACTCTGAAGCTACTCTGAAACTCACCCCGTGTCCTCGGGGCTCCAAACCAAACGCCCACACAAGTCTAGAAACATAACATGAAATTGCTCGAGGACCTAAATCGCATCAAACAACATCAAATACATGAATCGCACCCCAATTCAAGCTTAAGAACTTTAAAACTCCAAACTTCTACATTCGGTGCCGAAACCTATCAAATCACGTCCGATTGACCTCAAATTTTACACACAAGTCATATTTGACATTATAGACCTACTCGCACTTCCAAAATCGGAATCCAACCCCGATATCAAAAAGTCCATTCCAGGTCAAACTTCTCAAAAACCTTCAAATTTCTAACTTTAGACATATGACCCCAAAATGACGTACTGACGTCCGAATCCACTTTCGGATGCGCTCCCAATACCAAAATCACCATAAGGAGCAATTCCCAGACCCAGAATCCCAAACAGACATTGATAATTTAAAATGCACCTCCACCTCAAATTCATGATACTCTTCCAACATGCTAACTTCCACAATAGGCATCGAAATGCTCCTGGGTCATCCAAAACTCGATCCGAACACACGCCCAAGTCCGAAATCGTCATACAAACCTGCTGGAATCTTCCAATTCAGATTTCGAGGTCTTTTACTCAAAAATCCAACCTTACTCAATTCTTCAAACTTTCTTTTGAAATGAGAATTTTCTTTCCAAATCAACTCTGAACTTCCCGAAATTCAATTCCGACCACGCGTACAAGTTATAATTCCTAAAGTGATGCTGCTCGTGGCCTCAAACTGCCGAACAGCACGCTAGAGCTCAAAATGACTGGTCAGGTCGTTACAATGTGCTCCTATTTGTGGGGGCTACGTATGCACGAGGTGACGAGAGTTCGTACATAGCTACTAATTATGCTTATGCCCGGGTAGTCTAGGACCCATACCATGCCATACTTATCATGTTTGTACCCTACTTGTTAACTTAATTGCTTAAGTCATATTGGAGCATGATAAAGGAATTGTAAAAGGTTAAATTTCACTTATTTGAGTTTTTGGACGGGTCACTTGACTGTTATTGTCTATTGGTGTTTCTTTAAATATTAGCCTCTTAATAAATCTTGAATCGGCTATTATAAAGTATTTTCTTTTTTCGTGGAGCGGGTCGAACGCCTCGATAGAAGATAGATGCTTCTATGGTTCGTTTCGTTCGACCTTCGGCAGTGCACAGTTTATATTTGTATGTTGGATCGGGCCGTACGACCTCTGCCCAATTTGTGAGCAATAAATTCTTGGAACCAATTAAAGTGATATCGCTTCATTGGCTTGAGAGATTTATTTCTAAATTATGAAGAATTATTTGGGATTTACTATTAGTGAAAGAATTGTTTATTATTCATGTTATTGAGTTTTCTGCTATTTTGGCATTTTAGTGTTAGCCCATATTAATGTCAAAGTCGACCCCTCTTCACCACTTCTTCGAGGTCAGACTGGATACTTACTAGGTACATGTTGTTTATGTACTCACGCTACACTTCTGTTGTAACGGGCCAGCCAGTCATTTTTCTTTCTAGAACCTCGTTCCCCTAATTAAGGCTTCTCATATATGCTTTTATGTTTTATGACTTGCGGGGATGTTTAGTTCGGGATTTGGAAGGGCTCGGGTTCAAATAGGAACACTTGGTTCCTTAAGGTTGGCTAAAAAGGCCAAGTTTGACTTTGGTCAATATTTTGAGCAAACGTCCTCGGAATTAGGATTTGATTGTTCCAGTAGGTTCGTATGATGATTTCAAACTTGGGCATATGTTCGGATCGGGTTTTGGGTTACCCAGGAGCGTTTTGGCGCCTAATAGTGAAAATTAGTTCCTTGAAAGGTTTTAAGTTCTTTAAATATGGTTTGGAGTAGGTTTTGGTGATATTGAGGTCCGAATAGAATACTAAGACTGGAATAGTCCCGTAATGTCACTTAAGACTTGCACGCAAAATTTGGTGTCATTCCAAGTGGTCTATGTATGATTTGGCACGTTCTGAGCAAATTGGAAACTTGAAGTTAATATTTTGATTCAATTTTGTTTTGGTGTGTGATTCTTGGTTTTGTTGTTGTTTTACGCATTTTGAGAGTTCGAGAAAGTCTGTACTATGTTTATAGACTTGTTGGAGTAGTTGGACGGGGTCCCAAAGGACTCGGGTCCTCTAGCCTCCCCGTTCGCATGACCTGTCCCGCATTCGTGTAGGGTAGGCCAAGCGAGCCTCCGCGTTCGCGAGGCTCTTGTCGTGTTCGCGATGGATAAAGTTTCCCGGGCCTAGGCCATTGCCTTCACGAATGCGAGGCCTTTTCCGCGTTCGCGAAGAAGAAGGCAGTCTGGCAGAGAGTATTAAAAATCGGAATTTACCCATTTTTGCATTCATATATTGCACACTTGGGCGATTTTGGAGCTTGAAAACGTGGGACTTGAACCTAGTTGTTGAGGTAAGTAATTTCTACCTAATGTGAGTTTAATATATAGATTATGAGTAGATTTTAACATGAATGGAAATCCTAGGTTTTTGATAAATATGAGATTTAACCACGAAATTGGTTATGGAATTTAGTGAAAATCATATATTTGAGTTCATGAGATTATGCATAAAAAATTTCTTTAAAATTTTTTGGAATTCGGGCATGTGGGCCCGGGGGTGAACTTTAAGGAATCTTACAGTTAGGGTTGGGTCATTACTACAATAGTTGTAATATGAATGTTTGAACATATATTGAATAATTTATATACCATTTGATTAGTTTTGGATTGTTTGGCACCGAATTGAGGGTGCGAGCACAACTTGGGACCGGAAAGTAGGCCTTGAGACGAGGTAAGTCTCTTTTCTAACCTTGTAAGAGGGAATTTACCCCATAGATGAACTAAACTAATATGTGCTACTATTTGTGGGGACTACGTACGCACGATGTGACGAGTCCGTACATAGCTACTATTCATGCTTACGTCCGGGTAGTTTAGATTTACACCATGCTTTGCGGACACCGTTATCTGATTGTATTTGTTAATTGTATTGAATGGGGCTATGTTGAGGATCTTAGGATTTCAAAACATTCATGTTGAATTTTCTTTATTTTGGAAAGAATTGAGGGATATTATGGTAACATGAGATATCTATATTTAACCGAGTAGCAAGTACTTTCCGCGGGAGGGGTAACTTTTCCACTACTCTCATGGGAGCGGGCTGTTCGCCTCGACAGGTTAATAGATGCATCTATGGTTCGTGTTGTTCCACCCTCGGCAGTGCACACAGTTATGTATATGTATATTTGGATCCCGCCGTAAGTCCTCGGCATAATTCGTGTGTGATAATAAAACTAAAAGTCCCTTTATATTTGATATTAACTCATTGTCTTGAGAAGTTACTTGTTTTAAATAAGGGCAACGATTCGGTTCTTAATAATGGTGAAAGAATTGTTCATTTATTTCTTATTATGAGTTTTATTGTAATTTCTATATATCATGTTTAATTAGAATTTCATGTTATTATATTTTTGGCCCTTAATAAGTGTCGGAGTCGACCCCTCGTCACTACTTCTTAGAGGTTAGACTAGATACTTACTGAGTACATGTTGTTTATGTACTCACGCTACATTTCTGCACTTAAATGTGCAGGATTTAAGGTAGGTGCATCTGGATATCAGTCCGGCGCGCACGCTTGACTTACACTTTGAGACTTCACGGTGAGCTGCCTTCCGAGCCGTTCTGCAGTAGCTGGAGTCTTTCTTTTGTTATATTTTTCTTCCTATTTCCTTTCAGACAGTAGACTAGTATTCTTTTGTATATTCTACTAGAATGATCATACACTTGTGACATTAGGTCTTGGCGCACACTAGTAGACTTATGATTTTGGGTTCATTTCTATGATTATGATTTGCACTTAGATGCTTTCGTTTTATTATTCTTTATCTGTCATTTTCCTAAATTTTTTAAATTGAGGAATGTTATTTTCTTAGCAAACTTATTAATAACGGAAAACCACTAGATTGTTCAGTGTTGGCTTGCCTAGCAACGGTGTTGGGCTCCATCACGGACTATAATAGAATTGGATCGTGATATCTGCATTTAATGTGCAGGATCTGAGGCAGGTGCATCTGGATATCAGTCCGGCGTGCATCCTTGATTTCTGAGACTTTGCGGTGAGCTGCCCTTCTGAGCCGTTCTACAGCAGCCGAAGTATTTCGTTTGCTTTTAATTTTCTGTCTATTTTACTTCAGACAGTGGTGTAGTATTCTTTTGTATAATCTACTAGTAGCTCATACACTTGTGACACCAGGTCTTGGAGATTTATGCTAGTAGACACTTGATGGTTTTGGGTTATTTTTCTTTCTTATCTCACTTGCTTTCAAAAATTTGATCTCTCATTTTTATTAAATTCTTACTTCTTATTTATGCACAAACTAAAAATCAACTATTTAAATCTTTAAAAGAAAGGATCACAAAGTTAGTTCATTGTAGGCTTGCCTAGCGGTAACGTTGGGTGCCATCACGGCCTATAGAAAAAATTGGGTCGTGACAGATTTCAATTATATGCAAATTACGTTAAAGTTTAAACTTTCTAGATAAAATATATAGATAATCATTAGATATCAATTAAGAAGCAGGACATAAAATTGTTTCTCATATCTCGTAGTGGATATATATATAATTTATAACAACCCAACCTCTTGATTTTAGTATTCGCATTTTATTCTGTGGTCAATATTAATAATACTAAACCTATCACATGTGTTTTGATGTTGTTATGTCTTATTTAGCACATTAGATCATATTGTTTTAAAAAAAATTCTTACTACCACTTTACGTTTCACCTCAAATTCGAATTAACTCTGTTTACCTTGAAAATGGTAATTATAATTAGATTTGATTTTGTGGTTCTAAAAATACGTGATTTATTTTTATGCTACTTGTTAGGCAGTAGATGCTAAGTGTGAAATTAGAGAATAAGGTAAGAGCTTGAAGGTAATGACACAAGCAAACCGAGTGACTGGAAATCGGGACCTCGAGCTAGGCTATACGAGACCTCGGGGTCGAGCTAAACGCTAGGCTGTGGTCAGCCGATGAAGGGTTAACAGTTCTGAGAGCTTAGGTGAAGGCTCTTTGTGATCAATGATGAGTAATAAATAAAGAACAATCAATGAAAACACAATAAATACAAGTAATGTGATAAATGCAAGCAATAGAATCAAAGGAGAATACCTTTAAGTTAGAGAGCAGAGAATGTTATTATAGTTGTATTCAATGTTGTATCACCCCCCCCCCTACAAAATGATAAGGATCCCCTTTATATAGGGGAGGGGGGAATCCCAATAGAGTACATATGCATTTATTACAAGGATATGAGGCTGGTACAACCATTTAATGCTACGGTACGGACTTGTACTAGACTAATAGACTTGGTCAGCTTGAACCACTTGCCTTGGGAACTTCCCATTTGTTCATCATTGTGATCGACTTGCATTGCCTCGAGGTCGAACATTGAGGACCCTCAGGGTCGAACCTCGAATTGACCCTCGATCCTTATGGGGGCGGTCTTACGAAGTGCCATAACGACCATAAAATCGGACTCCTTGATTTTACCCGTATACAGATAGTCCCCGCGTTTCTTGGAATGATAATGATAAGAAATGGTCCTGACCTTGACTTTCTTGAACATCTTGCGATGATGTCATTCTCATGACGTCAGCGCTCCAAGTGACTGAAAAAATCCTATCAGTCCATCTTCTCGGAAGCATTCAATACACTCCCGGTTCATTCTCCAAAGGCGGTGATATAGCCAGCAATCCATTTCCCAAAAAGGCATTGATTGCGCCTGTTGATACGTTTCTCAAAGGCATTTATTGCGCCTTTGGTTACGCTACTGCCTCTCTGTAAATGGGAGATTTCTTGAGCCAAAATTCCATCAACACTTCAATAGCTTTTAACCCTTTTCTTCTCTTCTTCCTCATCCAAACTTTATTTTCCATGGATCAAGCTCGTGAGCGTAAGCTCACACGACAGCGCTTTTGCTAGTTATGCCATGGCTTTATCTTTCAGAGCTCTTCCCCACTGAGTGGGATCGTACTGGTTTGTTGTTGTTGTTGTTGTTGTTGGCCCAAAATGATGAGAGAGGGGCTTCAAATTGTTCCCGCATCAGAGGATATGTGGCCCGTGAACTGTTGCTCTTCTCTCTTAAGTTCAACCTGGTGTGGCGCTTCACTCCCTTTGCTTTCCTCGGAGTGAGGTGGCGTCATCTACTAACTATTGCATCCCACACTGGTGCAATGTCTCAAGAAGTGGCTTCACAATAGTGGTGCTGGAAAGACCCATACTCGCCAAATTTTTCACCAAGCCACAATTTTCCCTACCTGTTAAAAGCTTTTGCTCTTTGATAGGCTATAGCCTTCTTCCTCATCTATTGCTGCTTCGGAGGAGATTCTCGGAGGCGTCGCTCTCAAGATCGAGATGGAATCCCCGAGGAAATGGTTCTCACAGATGTCGCTCCCGAGGATGTACCCCCGGGAGTAGATTGGACTTTTAGCTGTTGTTTATTGCTTCTTTGTTTCTGTGTACGGACCCATCGTGGGCTTTGTAATTGACTTTTATCAATGCAAAAAGTTTTTCTTCAATTTGTCTTTGACTTGTGCTGGATTTCCTATCGATTAATCCGAATACTGGACCCGGACGTGGGTATTCCCTTGGTTTTTTATTGGTTACACGATATTTCTTGAAAACCCTTTGACATCCCTCGGGCTAAGTTCGGACTGACCTAGTACAAACTTAGGCCGCCGAGACTTCCGATTCCTAATTGAGAAAGAGTGGGGCCTCGAATTTTGGACAAAAACTTAGCCTTTTTAGGCCCTGTTGGTAGTCCTCGAGAGGTGAATTTGCTTGATCACCTAAAAATAAAGACAGCCCTCGGGCCTTTTCAAATAGTCCCCGAGGGAGAGTTTACTTGAACTTGGGTGGCTTTGAAAACTTGCTTTGAACTTATAATGAAGATGGCCCCCGGGCTAAAGTAACCAAGAGCGCGTGTGAATTCAACTGAAGGCGAAAATAGCCCTGAGACTTTATGAACAACCCTCGAGTGGGAACCGGTTCGAATCTAGGAGGATCCTCGAGATCGGGCACCATCTTGAGGCTAGGTTTATGCCGGTAGCTCCTTAGAGCCCATCGTTGTAGTATCAAAGATCCTCGAGATCGGGTACCATCTCGAGGCTATGTCGATACGGGTGGCTTTGATCCCTCGAAAGGTTGTACGACAGTGTCAATCCCATGAAATGGCCATGAAATGATTGAGCTGATCCCGCCGGTACACCTACCCGAAAGTGACAATGGCCTAGCCAGCATTAATTAACCTTTTTAGGGTAGGCGGACAGTCGTCGCTTGCTCTATATATGAGTTGTTTCCCTCTTTTTTGAGGATTCCGCTATTTTAAGCAGTTATTCTTTCTTGTATCAGCTCTTTCACCATTTTAATTCGAAGCTTTTGCTTAAGTACCGCTTTACCTCTCTTGTTCAGCCATGGTTATGGCTGCCACGCCCAAACCTGTGCACCAAGAAGAGGAGAGTTCCGCCTCTGCTTCCCGCTCGGTTGGTGGTACACCGCCGGTGTCCGGTGAGCTAGCCCCGAGAGGTTTTGTCTCGAGAAGGGACCTTACGTTAGAGAGTCCTCCCAACGTTCAAGACCATTGGGATTGTGCATCGAGGTTCATTTCATCAATAGGAGAGAGACACCTCGAGGCAGTGAGGAGAGATTACAGATGGGGAGGAAAGGTGGTATAGCAGGTTCCTTCCCCGGGAGAGAGCATCATGGCTCATGTAGAGGGGTTTCTGAATGTATACACGTACCCCTTTACGTTGGGCCCTCTCGATAGAGTCGTGCTCGACTTCTGCCGAAGATATCGGGCTGCCCTGGAACAGGTTCACCCGTCGTTCTGGAGGGTAGTATTGATGATGGGGTTCTTTGCGGAGGAAGCCGTGCTCGAGTTCACCCTTAGCCATCTCATCAGGATGTACCGGCCCTTTCATCACCGAGGCCTGATAACTCTGCGATGCCCTTTGTTGTCGTTGATGAAGAAGATGAGAACCGAGGGTAGATTAGTCGATTCGTCTGAGTACGGACCATTGGTATTAACCCGGTGAAGTTCTTGCCATTTCCTAAGAAATGGAATTTCACACATAAGTGGTACACTTGTGTTTTTATCATTTTGGCTCATGGTGAAGGCGGATTCTGCAAAGACGCTTTCTTTTTCTTTTTGGCAACAATCCCGTGGATGCCATACGAGGTCCTTGACCTGACGGAGTGGGCTTGGAAGTTGGTAGCCCGCTCGACCTATGAGGGGTGTAAGTGGCGAGATCTGTCTAAGGGTAGATGGGAGGCAAAACATCACGGTACGTGCAGTGTGGCTTGTTTTCTTAGAAAGGTACTTTTTTTTATGTGTATTAACTCCGTCACCGCAGGCATTGGGGAATTTTTTGAGATGAGATCGTGCCCCCTCGGAGAGGATGAAGGATCGTCGGCTTTGGGATCGAGGAATAATAATAAAAAGGGGAAGAAACCCTCGAAGGGCGAAGGTGCTCATAACGAGGCTAGTCCTGCCCGGAGGCTTAGAGAAGATGTATCAGCTGAGCCTGCAGCGCCCGAGGCTTCTGGCCTCGCCAAAATGGTTCCTCCTTTGCTGCCGTCTTCTTGGCCCGTCGAAGTTACTTCGAGGGACAAGGATTTTCTGCCGCCGTCTTCTTCTCCCATCGAAGGTACTTCGAGGGACAAGGATTTTCTGGCACCGTCTTTTTCTCTCGTCGAAGGTACTTCGAGGGATGTTCGGGGCGGAGGGCCGTCTAACTCAAGCGAGGTCTCGAACTATCATATTTTTATTGGGAGCGGTTCTACTGGGGTCAAACAGACCAGGCCAGTAGATGTGCGCTCGACTTTTGAGGAGGCTCAACGGCTCTGTTCTGTGGTGAGTTTTGGTCAATTGTATCGGTTTTCTGATTTTGCACTCTTATTTTCTTATTAAGCTCCATTTTCATAGGCCTTTGACAAGCTTAAGTCCGAGTTGCTTTGCCGTGAAGTCGGGTTGCGAAAAGCCTTGGACGGGGAGAAATCCCTCAGGCTTCTTTGTAACCAAAAGGAAGAGGAGCTGGTATACCTACAGTACGAGGCGAGTCGGAGCCGGAACTACGAAAGTTACATCGAGGGAAAGGTAAACTCTATTTCGAGGGGGTGCATGTTTTTTCTTCTACGCTCTGAGATTAATATTTTGACACTTCTATTGCAGAGAAAGACGGAGGACCTGGAAAGGCCTTGGGGCGAAGTTGGTCAGGCGAAGTGTGAGTGTGATGAGCTAAAGGCTCAGGCTGATGCCCAAGTTGTGGCCAAGAAGAATGCTTTGGCCAAGGCTTCTGCCCTCGAGGTGCAACTCCGGATTGCTCATGAAAATAGCTCGGTCCAAATGAGCGTTATTGCAAGGCTCAAGTCTGAGATTTTGAAGGCGAAGGTCGAGGTCATGGACGCCCGAGCTGAAGCTGGAGAGATTTGAGCTAAGGCTGACAAGAAAGTGGTCATCTATTTGAAAGACGCTGCCGATGCTCGGGCTGAGCTGAGAGGGGCTTCTGATCGGGAGCGCTAGGGGTTTCGATCTCTTAGAAGAGATAGAGAAGGGGGTTCCGATCCACGCTAGGGGTTTTGATCTCTCGGAAGAGATCCACACTAGGGGTTTTGATCCATCGGAAGAGATAGAGCAGGCCAAGGTGGATGAATACGACGCCAAGTTCCTCTTGTCAGATGCTGAAGATAATGACAAACAGGCCGAGAGGGCCGTAGTTTCCGAGGGGAACGTAGACTAGGCCTTTCCTTTCTGATTTTGCGTATAATGCCCTTAGAGAACATTTGTAAGTAAAGCTTTGTATTTTTTCACATATACGTATAAAGAGAATCCTTTCGGTTTTCTTCTTCCATGAATTTCTCTTTGCTTGAGTATGTCTTTCTTTGTCTTGAATTTTGGCATTTGTCGATGATTAGATAGGTGAACTGGACTTCGATGAAAAAACCTTAGGTTTACAAATCGGCCCTGGGGCGAGTTATGCTGGCCCGTAGGCTTTTGCACATTTTGTTGGTACGACCTTTTAGTCTAAGCTGGCGACAGTGGCTCTTACGCGTAGGGTCGGTACGACCTTTTAATTTAGGCTAGCGATAGTGACTCTTACACGTAGGATCGGTACGACCTTTTAATTTAAGCTGGCGATAGTGGCTCTTACGCGTTGGGTCGGTACGACCTTTTATTTAAGCTGGCGACAGGGGCTCTTACGTGTAGGGTCGGTACGACCATTAACTTGAGTTGGCGATAGTGGCTCTGACGCGTAGGGTCGATACGACCATTAATTTGAGCTGGAAAAAATGGCTCTTACGTGTTGGGTTGGTACGACCTTTAATTTAAGCTTGCGACAGTGGCTCTTACGCATTGAGTCGGTACGACCTTTAATTTAAGCTGGCGACAGTGGCTCTTACGCGTAGGGTCGGTACGACCATTAATTTGAGCTGGCGATAGTGGCTCTTACGCGCTGGGTCGGTACGACCTTTAATTTAAGCTGGTAATAGTGGCTCTTACGTGTAGGGTCGGTACGACCTCTGGTGTAGCTTATTTTTCCCTCGTTAAAGTTTTTTATGTTCGTCCGACTCTTCGACGGTTCGGTAAGAACCTCGATTGCGAGCCGTTATGTGACTATGGGCGTGCACCTTGGGAGGTTTCACTCGATGGCTGAGTTGTTTCGAAGCCTTCTTATTGTTTGGAGCTGGTGTGATCGAAGCTCCTTTGCTTATGCCGAGGGTAGCCTGGTTAACAAGTTCTTTTCGAAGTATTTTTGAAGTACTTTGAAGGCGTGTGAGTTTATTGGCGACGGTCGGGCATCCCTGAGTCGCGTTAGATCAGCTGGTACAGCCTTGTGACCATAGTCAATGTATTTGGCCGTAGCCTTTTAGTCCCCGAGTGAAGTAGCTTCGGCGTCTATATCTAGGGTATGCCTTTTTAGGGGTCTTACAAGTTCGAATATATAGCCTTAACTTTGAGATCAGGATTGTGCCTTCTGTAAGGTTTTATAAATTTGAACATGCCTTACTTGAGGTCTTACAGATAGGTTACTTGGTACAAGTATGATTCATGCCTTGCTTGAGGTCTTACAGGTTTGGTATTGCCTTATAAAGGTCTTACGAGCTCGAGATTGCCCTCGTGGGGTCTTATAGCCTCGAGTTTGACAAGTCGATGGGTGACGGTCAGCGACAGTCCCCGAGACATCGAAAGTTTTTTGGCTCTGAAGTCGTTTTGTGTAAACTTGGAGTTTCCAGCCTGGAGGTCTTTCAGTTTCGAGTTTTTGATATTAGTCCCCGATTTTTGGGAAATTTCTGGCTCTGGGGCCGTTTATTGTAAAAGTAGTAAACTCCTTTGAAGCGCAAGCCGTTTTGATGGTAGAAGGTGTTCCATTGATTACTTGGTACAAGTATACATGTCTTTGCCTTCGAGGGTTCAATTATTCTATGCGGTCACGGTTCATTCGACCGTTTGGCCCGATACATCATTTTCCTATTGAGACCCTTTTTGGCTCATCTTGGCTTCTTCGAGGGGGTGATCCCCCGGGGGGGATAACCCCTAATATTCGAGGTTGATTGAAGAGAAGCCTTTAATACTTGTTAAGTTCTCCCTAGGTAGCATATAGATGTTGCCTCATTAAAAACCTTACCGGTAAAACCCTTCTTGGGATAAAACCCGGTCGAAGGAAAAGAGTGCAACACATGCTTTAAAACCTAAGGTTAGTGTAAAATGTAAATAAAAAGGGAGACGGTTATACCTTAGTGGTGATGGCGCTTCGAGCCTCAATATTCTTCAAATGTTTGCTCTAGGGATGCGGTACGCTCATTTGCTAATTGACTCGGGTACAGCCGAGAACACAGCTCGTGATTGCTATTTAGCTTTTTGCTCATCCTTTGACTCCTTCGATGTTGAAGGTGTCGATGTTGGTGCCACGTTGTGCACCGCGAACAACTCTCTCGCTGCATGCTGCTCCCCGTATACGGTTTTTATCCCGTCCTTTGTTGGAAACTTCATCATTTGATGAAGGGTTGAGGTACTGCTCTCATGCCATGTATCCATGGCCTTCCGAGCAAGGAATTGTATCTCATGTCTCATTCGATGACATGAAACTGGGCATTTTGGGTTGTGCCAGCCACGTTGACCGGGAGGGTGATTTCCCCTTTCGTCGTCTCGCTCGCCATGTTGAATCCGTTGAGGACTCGAGAAGCGGTCACAATTTGGTCGAGCAGTCTTAGCCGCTCCACCGCCCTCGACCTGATAATGTTGGTCGAGCTACCTGGATCCACAAGTACACGTTTAATTTGAAATGCATTTACAAGGATAGAGATTACCATTTCGTCGTTATGAGGCTGAAACAGGGTCTCGATGTCCTCGTTGTTGAATGTGAGAGCGTCCTTGGGTATGTAACCTCGAGTTTGCTTTTCCCTGGTGATGGATATTTTAGTTCATTTGGTAATGGGTTCCTGTGGGATGTCGACTCCCCCAACAATCACGTGGATGACATGTTGTGGTTCTTCTGTTTCATTTTTCATGTTTGCCTCTCTTTCCCGGAATTGATTTTTGGCTCGATAGCTGAGGAGCTCTCGGAGATGCCCTTTGCTGATCAGTCAGGCTACTTCTTCTCGAAGCTGTCTGCAATCTTCGATCCTAGGACCGTGTGTGCCGTGAAACTCGCACACCAGGTTGGGGTTCCTTTGTGACAGATCTGATTGTACGGGTTTTAGCCACCTGCTTTCTCTGATTTTTCTGGTGGCAGAGACGACATCTGAAACATCAATGTTGAAGTTGTATTTGGACAATCGGGGTGCCTCTGTCGGTCCTTTGATCATTTCGGGGTATGTTACTCCTTGGGGCGTTTCTTCGATCTTCAGTGTACGATTGATACCTTTCCTTGTTTGGCCTTGGTTCCTTTGCCAAGAGCCTGCTAGGATATACTGAGCCCGAGGGGGCTCCTAGTTGGTCGTCCTCGACCCTGATCTTCGACTGATATCGGTTGTGTACATCCGACCAAGTCACGGCGGGATATTCTACCATGTTCTGCATCACCTGCTTCGAAGCTACCGAGCTTCGTTCGTTCAAGCCTTGAGTGGAGGCTTGTACTGCCCAATCATTGGAGACCGGTGGTAATTCCATTCGCTCCATTTGGAAACGAGATACAAACTCCCGCAACATCTCGTTTTCTCTTTGTTTGATCTTGAAGATGTCGGATTTCCTTGTAGCCACCTTGATGGCACCAGCATGTGCCTTTATGAATGAATCTGCCAACATGGCAAATGAGTCTATCGAACTTGGGGCTAGGTTGTGATACCACATCATGGACCCTTTTGAAGGTGCCTCTCTGTATTTCTTCAATAGGACGGATTCAATCTCGTCGTCCTTCAGGTCATTCCCCTTTACAGCACAACTGTAAGCGGTGATGTGCTCGTTGTCCGAGGTTCCGTTGTACTTCGGGAGATCAGGCATTCTGAATTTCTTCGGAATGGGCTTTGGAGCAGCATTCGATGGGAATGGCTTTTGCACAAAGTTCTTTGAATCTACACCCTTTAGGATCTGGGGTGCGCCTGGGATCTGATTGACCCCTGAATTATAGGTCTCCACCTTTTTGTCATTGGCTTCTATCTGCTTTTTGCCCGATTCAATCCTCTTCGTGAGGTCCTCGAGCATCTTTATAATAGCAGGATTGGCTGATGACCCATTGTTGCTTGATCTTTCTGGCACTTGTTCGGCTCGAGGAGCCGTTTTCGGTGCTGCTGTGCTTGGTGTTTTTTGGTGGCTCTGCAGTTGAGCGAGCGCCAGCTGTTGTGCCTGCAACATCTCAAAAATAACCTGAAGGCTAACCTCTCGTTCCTCCCGAGCTGGGGTTTTCTGAGCTTCTTGTTAATTTTCTTGGCATATACTCCTGTTAGTGCGGGAGCTTATATCGACGTGTTGGGCCTTGTGCGAAACCACGTCCACGAGAATTGGTTCTGGTGCGTCCTTGGGTTTTGCGGTGGTACACCGATACCTGGAACAGCTACACCATTCTCTCCATGGTCCTCAGGACCGTTGTTCTCATGTGCATTCGCTGAGTTTGACATTTTGACCTGAAATCAAAGATACTTGGGCAAGAAAAAGTGTGAAAGATAACTTGCGTTATGTAGTAAACCAGCAAGAAAACAACCACTATTATTACGGTGGGCGCCAAACTGTTTACCTTGAAAATGGTAATTACAATAGATTTGATTTTATGTTTCTAAAAATACGTGATTTATTTTTATTCTAGTTGTTAGGCAGTAGATGCTAAGTGTGAAACTAGAGAATAAGGTAAGAGCTTGAAGGTAATGAGACAAGCAAACCGAGTGATTGAAAATCGGGACCTCGAGCTAGGCTATACAGGACCTCAGCGTCGAGCTAAACGCTAGGCTGTGGTCAGCCGATGAAGGGTTAACAGTTCTAAGAGCTTAGGTGAAGGCTCTTTATGATCAATGTTGAGTAATAAATGAAGAACAATCAATGAAAACACAATAAATACAAGTAATATGATAAATGCAAGCAATAGAATCAAAGGAGAATATGCTTAAGTTAGAGAGCAGAGAATGTTCTTATTCTTGTATTGTATCATCCCCCCTTACAAAATGATAAGGATCTCCTTTATATAGGGGGGGGGGGATCTCAATAGAGTACATATGCATTTATTACAAGGACATGAGGCTGGTACAACCATTTAATGCTACGGTACGGGCTTGTACTAGCCTAATAGATTTGGTCAGCTTTAACCACTTGCCTTGGGAACTTCCCGTTTGTTCATCATAGTCATCGACTTGCATTGCCTCGAAGTCGAACATTGAGGACGCTCGGGGTCGAACCTCAAACTGAGCCACGAGCCTTCTAGGGGCGGTCTTACGAAGTGCCATAACGACAATAAAATCGGACTCCCTGCTTTTAGCCGTATACAAACTCTTATTCTTCTTTTTCATCCAATAAAAACTCTCTCTTTTTTCTTTGCATATAATTATTGCATTATTCATTAATTTATATTGTTACATTGTCGTGTGAACTTTTATTTGCTTACCAATTGACTTACCCTTTTCATAATCATATATAAATATATATTTTTTATTCCTAAAATTTAATGTATTTTTTTACTTTTATCCTCTTACTCATAACTTTTTTCGTTATTTAATTCTATTAATAATATTATTGAGTATTATTTAATTAATTTACTTATTATTAAATTAATCTAACGTATAAATATTCTCACACTATTTTTATTTTTCTTTTTATACATTCTCTTCCCTACTGTAAAATTTTAATTAGTTTTTTACATTAGTGGTTTATCATTAATCAAAATATACCGTATTGCATTTTATTTATAACTTTTAATTAGACTAAAATATTAATATATAATTTTTTTAATTATTATATTCTAAATCTATTGTATTTTATAATTTTTTTTTGTATCAAGTGCAATTCAAATTTCTTTCTCTTTTAATTTCAGGATACAAATTTAACTTTAATTTTCGTTTGTGATACCTACATGAGATATTTATTTTGCATTTTTCAAATTTTAATTTGTTATCCAATTGTTATTTTTATTTATCTAGTAAAACTTTACTATTATGGTCCTATCAATATTTTGAGCATTTTCACCATAATTTTAATCTAATGTCAAATTCAAATTGTCTTTCCCTTCTATTTTTAATATTAAATATTATTAAATTTTTAATTCTTATTATTATGCCACCTAAAATATGATATTCATACTGTCATGTGACTTTCATTAACTTGCCTCTTTATTTAATATTATTATTCATTATTATCCTTTAATATAATATAGATAGATATAATTTTTTACATTACAAATAATTTGAATATTTATTTAAAATCTTATTTTGTTGCTTGAATTTTTTGTTTTTAAAGTCAATAAATCTTTAATATCATAGGTAAATTTTAGTTTTATTTTGTATTTTAACTTACTATGTTTACCGTTAAAATGGAAATAACAATTAAATTTGATTATGTGACTCTAAAAATACGTGATTTATTTATGCCAGTTGTTAAGTAGTTGATGCTATGTGTGAGACTTAGAAATGAAATAAGAGTTAGGAATGGGGTGATAACCAAACCGATAGGTGGACAATCGGGACCTCGAGCTTGTCGATTCAGGGGCCTCGAGGTCGATTCCGGGGCTCGACTTTGAGCTATCGAAGGTGATCGAAGTACGACTAACAGTTATGATAAAACCAAAGAAGGCTCTTTATGGCCAATGATAAGCAATAAATGATGAACAATAATGAAGATAATAAATGGAAGCAATAATATCAAGAGAATATGTAAGAAAGCAGAGAGAATGCTAATTATATTTCATATGGAGCAACTGAAGCAACAGAACTCTACAAAATGACAAGGATTCCCTTTATATAGGAGGGAACGTAGTACAAAGTGCATTAATTACAAAGATATGGAGATGGGACAGCTAGATGACACCCTGATTTGGGTTCAGAGTAGCCCGTTTGACTGAGTTAGCCCTAGCCGCGTGCCTTGGGAACTCCCCATTTCCACCATTACCATGATTATTACTACCCTGAGGTCGAGTGTCAACGACCCTCGAGGTAGGATACTCGGCCGCGGCCTCAAGCATTCGAGGTGATCTTCCGAAGTGCCTTAATGACGAGAAATTGGACACTCCGATTTTACCGTATACAGATAGTCCCCGCGTTTTCTAGAACAAAGTGATACGAAATGATTTTGAGCTTCTACTCCGAGGGCATCATCATCGTGACGTCAGCCTATCAGAGCATTAAATGCCGTGCCCAAAAAAACCACTCAAGGGTCGCCTTCAAATGTGACAATCGAGAAGCCCACGAACCGCTATTAGATCGTCCCTTCCGCTGCCCGTTCTGCTCCTGTAAATGCATCAATGGTTTGATAATTCTTACTTTCTCAACATCTTCAAATTCGCAAAGCCAGACCCATCCCCTTTTTCATCCTTCCTTCTTACTTTCTTAGAGAAATTTCATCATCATCATGGCTAGAACCTCCAAGACGGTTCCTCATAAAGACGAGGCTGCCTCTTCATCTCGAACATCTAAAGGGAAACCCAAAGTGATACCCATCTTGGGACAATGTAAAGGGAAAACCGCGCATGGGTCGTTCTCAAATGCGACTATCGAGAAGCCCACGAACCGCTATTGGTTCGTCCCTTCCGCTACCCATTCGGCTCCTATAAATGCAGCAATGGTTTGATAATTCTTACTTTCTCTACATCTTCAAATTCGCAAAGCCATACCCATTCCCTTTTGCATCCTTCCTTTTTACTTTCTTAGAGAAATTTCATCATCATCATGGCTAGAACCTCCAAGATGGTTCCTCAGAAAGACAAGGCTGCCTCTTTATCTCGAACATCTAAAGGGAAACCTAAAGTGATACCCACATTGGGACAATGAACTCCCATCGAGCTAGACATGTCAAAGGACTTTACCATCGACAAACCTCATCTGCACCGGGCCGATGCGAACACGTATCCCGGTACATTAGTGTTGTGACCAACATAGGGAAAGTGAAGGATGACTGCCGATGGAGAGAGGCAATGGAGGTGGAGATTCCCATCCCTGATGAGAACATAACGGATTACAAGGCCGGTTTCCTTCATGTATATACTTACTCATTCACTTTGGGTCCGGTCGATCCTTCTAAATCCCCTCCCCCAGAGATAGATCCGGTTATCCTCGATTTTTGCGACAAATACCAAGTGAAGCATGGTCAAATCTATCCTTCTTTCTGGAGGATAGTCTTGATGCTCCGCCATTTCTCCGATGGGGTCGAGGGTGAGACTTTTACCCTCAACCATTTGATTAGGTTGTACAGCCCTCGATTTTATCGAGGTTTGATTAGGCTTCACCACCGATCCAAAAAATTAGTTTTCTCGAGCATTGACGAGGACAAGGATCGAGGGTGGATGGCTAGGTTCATCTTGGTGAAGACCTCGGACATCATTCCAGCCGGGAGGATGCCTTTCCCGGAGAAGTGGAACACACAACGTAAGTATTTTTTCCCTCAAACATGTTTTGTGGTTTTCTTTCCTTCCTTCCGAAAAAATGACCTCTTTTTGGTTTCTGCAGCTGCTGCCTGGTATCTCGAAGCGGTCTCGGACCTGCCGGGATGGATCGAGCGGTTGGATACCTCGTTCCCATATTTTATCCGGTCTTGGCCCGACCTGGCTAAGAAGCGGTGGGTGGTCAAGAATCATGGTAAAGTTTTCCTTGCCACCTATATCTTAGCTTTATGTTTCTCCCTGCATCTTTTGCGCTGATGAGTTACGGTCAGTTCGCTCGTGCAGGCCTTGGGGAGAGTATGAGGATGAGACCGCCTCCTGGTTGGGAGATAGAGACTTCGGAGCCCGCTAAGGGCAAGAAAAGGAAGGGTAAGGCGGCTGCTGATCCTCCTATGACAAAGAAACCTACGTCCCATAGGCCTCGAGCCACCATTAGGATCTCGGCTTCAGCTTCTGAGGCAAGCCTCGGCACTAGGGACGAAGATGATGATGAGAGCGAGTGCCGTTTGAAGCAGAGACCGAGGTCGGGCGCGGGAGCCTCACAGGTGCCTCAACCGGAAGCCGCTAAATTTGGAACGGCCGATTCAAGTCGGCGCCGTGCATCGAAGACCCTCGATGAGGGTGTCAATATGGTCCCCTGATCGAGTTTGGTGCAGTTTTTGCTGGGGGGGGGGCATTGCCGTTGGTCCTGAAGGGTCGGAACCCAGAGCTTTTCAGGGGCAGGAGTTGCCCATCGGGGACATCGACGCCATGGGTAATGTCAGTTCGGGCTCTTAGTTCTCGTCGGGGAGCTAAGGGACGCTCAAGGTATGAACACCGCCAAAGCGGGAGGTCCTCTCAAGGGGGGAGGCGCGCTTGGCAACATTTTGATGATGTTAGCGAGAACATCGTTCTCGACGCTCCCGGCATCGTCAAGGCAGCGGAGAGGTTCCTCC
Source organism: Nicotiana attenuata (assembly GCF_001879085.1). Taxonomy (NCBI): domain Eukaryota; kingdom Viridiplantae; phylum Streptophyta; class Magnoliopsida; order Solanales; family Solanaceae; genus Nicotiana; species Nicotiana attenuata. The sequence continues at coordinate 63,951 of NW_017670588.1, forward strand.
AGCAGGTGATAGTTGTTTTGTGTGTATTTCTTTTAGTCTCGAACATTATTCTTTGTTCTTCTAACTCTTCTATTAGAGATGTATGATCGTTCCCTCTCCAGGCTCCATGAGGAGCTTTCATGCCATGAAAAGGAGCTTGAGAGGCTTACCTCGGGACTGCGAGAGTCGGAGGCTTACTCTACCCAAAAGGAGAAAAAGTCAAACGAGCTCTGAGCCGCTTTGGAGGGAGCACTCCGAGAAAAAGCCGACCTTGCTGAACAGGTATTTGCCATGCGTTAATCCGCCCTTCGTTCCCATAATCCGATACTAACTGGGTCACCTTTCCCTTCGCAAAACGGGCAAAGGGATTCGTTGATCGGGCAAAAGAATGTGGAGATCCTCGGTTTGAGAGAACGAAATGGGGTAGCAGCCTCGGAGTTGGCATCGACCCATGGTCTTCTCGAAAATGCTCGAAAGGAGGTTGCTACGCTGACTGCGGCCAAGTCCGAGATCGAAGGAAAAACTGCTACTTATCTGCAGAACGCAGCCACGGCAAATCAAATAGCCCGTAATATATCGATAGAGGCCGAGCTGAAACTGGCTCGGACTATTGATCATGCTAGAGCGAAGGCGAGGAGGGAAGCCTTTGAGGGGGTCGGAGCCAGAGATGTCGATCTTTCAGCCAAGATTGAGGAGGCCCGAGAGTGGGAGAGAAAGTCGGCCCTCTTGATCGCTCCAGATTAGGATCCTGGAGATGGTTCAGAGGATAGTTGTAATGAAGAGTAGACCTTGTGTCGCTTTGCTCTTTTTTCTTTTTTCTTTCCGTGTACATACTCCCGGAGGAACGAGTCTTGTAGAGACGCCCCTTTTAAATATATTTTTGGCAATGCAAAAAGGGTTTTTCTGCTCCAAGTCTTTTCATTCTTTACATCTCGCCGCTCTTACGGAGTTAACCTTTGACTTTTAACATTAGCTCTTTGGAGTCCATATTTAAAACGATCGGGACCCCGAAATCGGGTCCTGTCTTGAAGTTAGGTCGACAACTTCTTTGGGTCGGTGCTTGTGATAGCGAGAAACCCTCGAGGTCTCAATACCTCTCGAATTTCGCGGGATAGCAGCATTTGTGCAATCTGATAAAGGGACCCCGGGGTTGTCTTGCCAGTATATTTCCCAAGGAAAAGGTGACGTTAACATGGCCAGAATTAATTGGACCTCTGGTAGGCGAGCAGCCGCTGCTTTGCCCCTATATACTCGTTCACTTGCTTCTCAAGTGGAGATTCTGCTACTCTGAGTAACTATTTCTTCAATAGAACTTGATGCTTTGTGCTAGCTCTCCCGTCACTTCAGCTCAAAATCTTTGCCCAAATCTATACCCTCCTCTGCTTATTTTATCGTAGCCATGACTGCTACATCGACATCCTCCCATCAAGGAGAGGGGAGTTCTGCCTCTGTTCCGCGTCCGGTCGGTGGTACACCGCCGGCGCCCGGTGAGCGGGCCTCGAGGTGTTTTGTCGCGAGGAGAGACTTTATGTTGGAGAGACCTCCCAACGTTCAAGGTCATCGGGAGCACGCGTCGAGGTTCATTTTATTAGTAGGGGAGGAACACCTCAAAATGATCAGAAAAGACTACGGAAGGGGAGAAGGAGTGGTACTGCAAGCACCTTCCTCTGAGGAGAACATCATGACCCACGTCGAGGAATTTTTGAGCGTGTATGCGCATTCCTTTATGTCGGGTCCCCCCGACCGGGTCGTGCTTGAGTTCTGTCGAAGATACCAGGTTACTTTGGCACAGGCTCACCCATCCCTTTGGAAGATAACACAAACGATAAGGTACTTTGCAGATAAGGCCGGGCTCGAGTTCACCCTCAGTCATCTCATGAGATTATATTGATCGCTGCGTTATTGAGGTTTGATTACCCTGCAGCGTCAATCCACCAGATCCCCTGCCATTAACGGCGAAGAGGACGAGGACTGGGGATGGATGAGCCGGTTCGTTCGAGCGAGGACGGTCGATATCATTCCTGGAGAGTTTCTTCCCTTTCCTGAGAAATGGAATTTCACATGTAACTGACCTACCTGTACTTTTATCACTTTGTCTATAGCGGAGGCGGGCTCCATAACGACATTTTTCTGTTTCATTTTTTGTAGCGACTCCTTTGTTGCTGAACGAGGTCCCTGATTTGGCCGAATGGTCTCGTAAGCTGGCGGCTTGTTCGACCTACGATAAGTGCAGGTGGAGAGACCTGTCCAAAGGGAGATGGGAGGCAAAGCGTCATGATAGGCGCTTGATGGCTTATTTCCCCAGAACGGTACTCTTCTTTTTAGTGCACTAACTTCGCCGCCGCAGGTATTGGAGATTTTTCCGAGATAAGGCCGTGCCCTCTAGAGGAGGAGGAGAGATTGCCGACCTCGGGGTCGAGGTTATATGAGAAACGAAAAGGGTCTCCAGGGTGTGATGAGGATCGCAGCGGGGTGAGTCCTTCTCAGCGGTTCAAAAGTGGTGATTCGACGGATCATCCGGCTTCGGAGGCCTCCATTTTCTCAAGGACATTCCCCGTTTCTGCTGAGGGTACTTCGAATGGCGAGGAGCACATGGTGCCTTCTTCTTTCCAAAACAAGGGCGCTTGGGGGGGACATTAAGTCATCGGACATTGGCTCGGCCTTTGGCGAGGCTCAGCGGCTCGGTTTTATGGTAAGCTTCGGTAGCTGGCATATGATTATTCGGGTTTCATACTCTTCCTTTCGTATTGAATTTTCTTTTGCAGGCCTTTGATAGGCTTAAGTCTGAGCTTCTTCGCTATGAGGCTAGGTTGCGGAAAGCTTCGGATAGGAGAAATCCCTAAAGCTTCTTTGCGTGTGAAAGGAAAGCGAGCTGGTATCCATGCGGTGTGAGGCGGATCGGAGCCAAAGCTGCGAGAGCTGCCTCGAAAGACAGGTATCCTGTAATTCATGTTGAAGTACGCTCCTCCTTTCATTCGGGAAGATTAATGTTTCGATATTTCAGTTGGAGAGAAAAACGGAGGAGCTGGAATGACTTTGGGGCGAAGTTGGCCGGGTCAGACGTGAGTTTAACGAGCTGCGGGCTCATGTAGATGCTCAAGTCCCGACCAACGAGAGTGCTTTGGCTAAGGCTTCTGCCCTCGAGATACAAGTCCGGACTGCTCGTGCGAATGATTCTGCACGAGCGAATATGATCGCAAGGCTCGAGTCCGAACTTTCAAAGACGAAGGCCGAGGTGGTGAATGCCCGGGCCGAGGCTGTAATGAGCGGCACTAGGGCAGGTCAGAAAGTGGTGGCCTATTTGAAGAGCGTTGCCGCTGCTAGAGCTGAGCTGAGGAGAACCCTTGGTCATACGAGCAGTAATAAAGAGTACGTGAAGTGCAAATCTTGGAGGGAGACTCTCGAGGAAATTCACGCCAGGGGTTTCGATCTTTCTGAAGAGATCAAGCAAGCCAAGGCGTAGGAGTACGATGCCAAGTTCCTTTTGTCCGATGTCGAAGATGGCGAGGATGGGGTCGTCGGGCCATAGTCACTGAGGGGGACATTTATTTCCTTCTCTGTCTCTATGTATATAACATTTATAGTATGCTGTAAATGGAGATTGTATTTCATTACATGTATCTATAAGGGGGAAACCTCACGATTTTGTATCTTCTGGGTTTCTGTTTTCCGAGATTTTAGCCAGATCAATTGGCCTTTGAGTTGTAGGAATCCTTAGATTCGTGATGTGGCCCTGGGCTCATTAGGCTGGCTCGTAGGCTCTTACATGTTTGGTCGATGCGACCTTTTTAGTTAAGTATTTTGGGTTTAGTCTCCGAGTTGGTGTTTCGACTCGAGCTCATTCAACCTTCAAGTTTTGTATTTGTGAGTTTTGTATTTGTGCGGACTGGCAACAATGGCTCTTACGTCTTAGGTCGAAGCGACCTTTTATGTGTGTGGCCCTGAGGCTCATTAGGCTGGCGACAATGGCTCTTACGCCTTGGGTCGAAGCGACCTTTTATGTGTGTGGCTTTGAGGCTCATTACGGTGGCGACAATGGCTCTTACGCTTTGCTCTTATGCATATTCAGTTAACTATTTTGGGTTCAGTCTCTGAGTTGGATTTTGACTCGAGCTCATTTAACCCTCAAGTTTTTGGATTTGTGTGTGCTGGCGACAATGACTTTACGCCTTGGGTCGACGCGACCTTTTATGTGGGCTAGCGACAATGACTCTTACGCCTTGGGTTAAAGCGGCCTTTTATGTGGGGTGGCGACAATGGCTCATACGCCTTGGGTCGAAGCGACCTTTTATTTTTTTTTATTTTTTTTAATAAAGGCCACTAGGCATTGTGCCTAGGGTTGATTTTCATATATATATAACATCAAATACAATAATTGGAGGGGGGCATAAACCTGACGTCCAAGTGATGAAAAGGATATGTGATTTCCCAAGCATGACAATCAAATATGTCCTGTACAATGTGATAAGTTAGATCTATAAAGATGCTCCAATTACCTATCCACAAATGGTAGATAACTATATGAACAAAATCAAAGTGAAGTAAACCTAGATCAACTATACAAAAAAGCACATGTGATCCTAAATCTACCAAAGATGTGAGTTGGAAGGCTATCTTCCAAATACAGACAGTTCTACATCTAGTGACAGTGTAGAAAATCCCTATGAAGGTTGACAAAAAGCAATTGATGGTAGGAGGGACCATCTTCAGCCTTGCTTTGACTTTGAGGGCAAGGAAAGCTAAGTTGAAGATGGCTATCAAAAAGGCCCCAATTATTGGGTTAGGGAGTTGCTGCTTCCTGAAGATGACAGAAGAGAGTGAGCATAAGCTTGCTTCACTTCTCCAGATGGCTTTGTGTTCTGCAGCTTGCTTGTTTCTTCTGAGAACATTATTGCCATGAGAAGGTGTTGGCTGCTGTGGACTGGAGTGTTGCAGGATGATTAGGTTTGAGTCCCTAATAGTCTGCTGCTGGACAGTTGAGCACATGGCCAATTGTTGCTGATAATGCTGCATCCAGAAATGCCTAGTAGAGGATTCAGGATGTTGAAATGTGCCTGCTGTGGTTCCTGAGGTCCTCTTGAGAGGATTACTGGCTAGAATTAGCAGCCAAGAAGTGGTGATCTGGTATGGTTGTGAAGTGATGGTTTGAGATGCTTTATGAAATTGATGCTTTTTCAGCAGAATGAGCATCTGAGATGCTAATACCACTAGCTGGAAATGCACCAATTTACCAAGCCTGCTCAGAATCCCTGCAAAAAAGAGCAAACATGTTAGTGTAAAAATTCTCCCCTTCCAGGTTCTTGTGGGATCTGGAAGTGAGTTTGGGAGCCAAAGAGGTGATGGCATCAAGAACTCTTGCTGATGCTCAGATGCCTGTATCAAGAACTCTTGGTGAAATGCTACTTGCAGGTTCTTGTGTGGACTACAGGTATTTATGTGAGATTGATGCAGGTTCTGATTCTCAGATGCCAGCAGGTTCTTGTGTTGACTGCTGGCATTGTTATGAGACTGTCCTAGTTCCCAGGTTCTTGTGTGTTCTGGTACTAGCATTGAGAGTTGAAGAACTGAGGGCATAGGCTGCAGGTTCTTGTGTTGACTGCATCTTTTTGCACTGATGCCTCTGATGTTGGGAAGGTGTGTTGAGGTTACTGAAGCTCCCTTCCAGTTGCAGGATCCTTTATGTGGGAAGCTGCATTTCTGGGGTATTGATTCAGCATTAACAGATTGCTCAGGTATCTTTTCTTTGATGTTGCTATGGATTGAAGAAAACAGGCTGACTGAGGAATTACTGCTATTAGCAACAGTAATTTCTGCATTTTTTTTCTTCTGCACTAGCTGCTTTATCTGGGAGCACCTTTGAGCTGATGTTATTGCCTGTTTGATCAGAGGGACACAATTGATATGCTTTCAGGAGAATGAACATCCAAGATGTTAATACCACTCCTAGAAAGCATATCAATTGGACAGTGATAAGGGTTGACTGAAGAAGGAGGGTTCAGCCCAGTTTCTGTAGTTTGCTGCCTGTATGTGTATTTTGGATTTTGGATATGTGTTGTAGGTTATCCAAGTGGTGGGGTCTACTCCTAGGTTCTTGTGGGTTCTAGGAGTGTTTGTGAACAGACATAGAGATGGACAAAGGGGGTTGTAGGTGTTCATTGGATCAGACTGAATGGTGGGAGGTGATTTTTGTAAGGGGTTGTGTTGTTGAACTGGTATTTGGAGATGTGTGTGTGTGTGTTAGGATCAGGTATGTGCCAGGGGCCAATTCTCACTAGGAGATTGACCATTTGCTTGTAAATTGGAGAAAGCCCTCCATTGATGTAGAGAGTTCCTTCGTTCCTATAACCTAGACCAACCCTTTGCTGTAATTTCAGGAGGATGAACACTATGGCTAATACCACACTCTAAAACTTCAGCAAGAGGTTGGATAGTTTATAGGGAAGAAAAACCTGCAAAAGAGCAAACATGATTAGTGAAAAAAACCTGACTTTGCTGTCCCCGGGGAAGTAGGGTGAGGTGGTGTTTGTGGTATTCTGGATCATGGTGATGTTTTGGACTTCTGAGGGGATCTCCATTCTCAATATCGCATCAACCATAACCATTAGATGAAGTGGATGTGTTTGCATAGCTTGGATGGGCCTGAATCTTTCTTGTTCTCTTATGCCTAAAACCAGGAGTACCCAAATAGTCTTGCTGAAACTGCCCTCTGATGTGAGGAGGCAATGAGTGGACATTGTGAAACTCAGTCTTTGTGGTGAGGTCATGACTGAGTTTTGACAAAGAATCTGCAGGACAGTTGGCTTCCCTGTAAGTATGAGAGCAAGTGAAGCTTTCACATGTGTTGCATAGGTCTAGGAGCTGCAGAAGCTTCATCTTGATGGTCGAAGGGAATTTTTTGCCATTGGCTAACCACAGAACAAGGAGGCAGAGTCTGTTTCCAAGTGGATTTTAGAGAAACCATTTTCCAAACACCACTGGATTCCTATAAAAGCAGCCTCAGTTTCTGCAAAGTTGTTGGTTCCTTCCCCTAAAGGAGCAGCAATTGCATGAATAAAGTCAGAGTTGTGATCTCTGATGATCACTCCTGCCCCAATCTTGCCTGGGTTTGAAAGAGAACTCCCATCACTGTTAACCTTAACATAACCATGTCTTGGCTTCATCCAAACTACTTGAGTAGAGATGGTTTGATGCTTCAGGTTCTCAATGAAAGGGTAGAGGTCCTGCCAGTTGAGAGGCCACTTGATATCAGGAAAGTTAGCCCTCAGCAGCAGGTTAACATCTGAATTAATGGAGAATAGGACTCTAGTCAAGGAAGTTGATTTTGCTCCATACTTTGCATTACACCTATTCTTCCATAAGTTCCAGCATATTATGATAGGGATTGAATGGAGAATGAGCTTCTGGACTTCATTATTACTGTGGAGCAACCACCACTTCATCAACAGAAGTCTTAGGGGTAATTCTTCAGTTTGGACCCCAACAATTCATTCAAATCTTTTCCATACAATTTTGGCAAAGTTGCCCCTGCTGAAAATGTGGTTGACAGTTTCATTTGTGTGTAAAGAACAGCACATACATCTGGTCACAGTGGGGCTACTGAAAGGAAGAACTCTGTCATCTGTGGGGAGTTTATTTCTGATAGCTCTCCAAAGGCAGAAGGACCACTTGAATGGGATCTTCTTATGCCAGGTCATCTTGTTGGAGAAATTAGGTTGTTTCTTGATTCTAATTAACTCCCAAGCTGATGCACATGTAAATCTGCCTTCAGTGTTTGGACTCAAAATAGCTGTATCTTGATTATTGTTGTTGGAGTATATGGGGGTCTGCATGATCAGATGAGCCATGTTGGCAGGGGCATCTGCATTGAGCCTTTGGATACTCCACTGGCCATTGTCCCAGAAGTGGGAAACTGTAACATTTCCTGGCCTGCCTCCTTCATGTCTGTGGTAAGGTAAAGGACCAACTCCTAGCCAGTTGTCCCACCAGAAACTGCAATTCCCTGTATGAAGCCTCCAGTGAATATACTTCTCTGCTTCTCTTTTGGTGGTCATTTAGCCTTTTTCCAGGTCTTGTGACTGACCTGTATCGCCTATTTTTTGGAGATAGGATTAGATCTCTGACAATACTTGGCTTTCAAGAAATTGCTCCAAAGTGATTGAGATGTTCTGAAGTGCCACCATTGCTTGTATTCCATGGACTTGCAAATGTCTTCCATTTTCCTGAATCCCAAGCCACCTTCCTCCAGAGGGTAGCATAATTTGTGCCATGAAGCCCAATGGTACTTTCTTTTGTTATTATCCATTCCCCAGAAAAAGTTAGCAGCAATCTTCTCCACTTGTTTCAATACAGTCTTAGGAGGAGAAACAGCTGCCAGGAGGTGAATTGGCATAGATTGAAGGACATATCTGATCAGAGTGGCTCTTCCTCCATGAGACAACATCTTTCCATGCTAGGCGCTAATCCTGTTCACAATCTTTGAGACCAGAGTGTTGAAGTGCATGATTCTCAACCTGGCAATGTACAGAGGGTAGCCCAGGTATGTTAGAGGAGATGTTTTCTTGGTGAAACCTGTGACATATTGGATTCTTCTAATAGCAGAAGGAAAAGCACAAGGAGAGGTCATGAAATGGCTTTTTTGTCTGTTAATCTGCTGGCCAGAAGTTTTTTCATAGTTGTTCAATACCCACATGATTTTCTGAAGAGAGGACCTTTTCCCAGAAGTGAAGATGATAATATCATCAGCAAAACTCAAATGATTGACTTGAGGGCCTCTCCTTTCCATGTAAAAGCCATTGAAAAATTGGTCATGGTTGAGGATATTGAGCATTCTGGAAAGAAGTTCAGCACCAATGATAAATGGAGCTGGGGCAAGAGGGTCACCTTGTTTAGACCCCTTGTGGAGTGAAAGAAACCCCACCTAGAGCCATTGACAATTACTGAGTACCAGTTGTTAGACATTGTTCTCCAAATCATGTTTTGAGACTATTTGCTATGTGATTTGCTTGTTCCTCATCTCTGCACTTGTTTGGTTTCGAAAACCTAATTTCTCTGGACCTATTCGAGTTTCTGAAGTTGTTTCATCTACTGCTCGACTGAGTTTCGAAATCTTTGTTTCAACTTTTGTTTCTTTGTATGATTCTGACTTCCTGCTAAACTCTATAAGATCTTTTACTTGACCCCTTTTGGCATGCTATTGGATATTCCCTCTTCACTGTTATTGAGGTGACTACCATGTTCCTATAATCTACTACTTACTGATTTTGTGATTGCATGACACTTCTCTTTGTCATAGATTCAGACTTGCATGCTTAATGTTTATGCACTCTTTATAGGCTAAATTTCCCTCTCAAAATAACCCTTAATTGTGGAATGATTTCAGACCTCCTCGTGTAAGTTTGATTGATTCTTTCCTTGTTTACTGATTTCCATATTTTTTGGGTTGATTTGAAAGCTTTCCTTAGCCTTTCGATTCTCCTATTTCTGACTTGGTTTATTTGTTTATTCATGAATCAGTAATTTCGAATCCCTGACTCCTTGATTTACTATGTACTGATTGCCTCTATATTCTGCAGCTTTACTTTGTTTTCTTACCTTATTTGGTTAACCGAGTCTTTCAAAGATTCTTCCCTTAATTAAACCCTTATGTATTTACCCCTAATTGTCNGCATAGATTAAAGGACATACCTGATCAGAGTGGCTCTTCCTCCATGAGACAGCATCTTTCCATGCCAGCCGCTAATCCTGTTCACAATCTTTGAGACTAGAGTGTTGAAGTGCATGATTCTCAGCCTGCTAATGTGCAGAGGGCAGCCCAGATATGTTAGAGGAGATGTTTTCTTGGTGAAACCTGTGACAGATTGGATTCTTCTAACAACATAAGGAAAAGCACAAGGAGATGTCATGAAATGGCTTTTTTGTCAGTTAATCTGCTGGCCAGAAGTTTTTTCATAGTTGTTCAATACCCACATGATTTTCTGAAGAGAGGACCTTTTCCGAGAAGTGAAGATGATAATATCATCAGCAAAACTCAAATGATTGACTTGAGGGCCTCTCCTTTCCATGTAAAAGCCATTGAAAAATTGGTCATGGTTGAGGATATTGAGCATTCTGGAAAGAAGTTCAGCACCAATGATAAATAGAGCTGGGGCAAGAGGGTCACCTTGTTTTAGACCCCTTGTGGAGTGAAAGAAACCCCACCTAGAGCCATTGACAATTATTGAGTACCAGTTGTTAGACATTGTTCTCCAAATCGTGTCAATGATCCTTTCACAAAATCCCATTCTCCTAACATTATGCAAGTGAAACTCCAAGATACCCTATCATATGCTTTGGCCATGTCTAGCTTGATGACAACATTTGAACCTTCATTTGGTTTCTTAATACCTTGGACAATCTCTTGGGCCGGCATGATGTTCTTAGAAATATTCCTTCCTTTCACAAAGCCAGACTGGTTAGCTGAGATTATTCTGGAAAGAATAGGGACAAGTCTGGTGCATATGACTTTTGATATGATATTGTTTATGAAATTGATAAGACTGATGGGCCTGAATTCAGTCAAGGAGTTGGGGAATTCCACCTTTGGCAGCAGAACCAAACATGCACTAGTTATGTATTTAGGCATAGTACATCCACCAAAGAAAGCTAACACAACATTCAAAAGGCCATGCTTGATAATGTCCAAACAGGATTGGTAAAATTTGCCATTGAAACCATCTGGCCCAGCTGCACTAGTAGGGTTCATTGAGAAAACAACTTCTTTAAGCTCTAGCAAGGTAGGATCTGCAGACAGTGTGTCATTATCCTCCTGAGTGATCATAGGAGGGATACATGACAGCAAGTCTTCTCTGATTGAACCTCCAGGGTCTGTGAAGAGGTCTTGGTAGAATTCACAAGCAGCACTCCCAATAGCCTCATCTCCTTGGATCCATTGCCCATCCTCATCTTTAATCTTGTGGATGTACAATTTTCTTCTTCTACCTCTGATAAGGCTGTGAAAGTATTTGGAATTCGCATCCCCTTCTTTAAACCACTGGAGGTGAGTTTTTTGTTTTAGAAGATTCTCCTCTAACTTCATGTATCTTATGTATTGAGCCTTAAGATCATGAAGGCTTGCTCTGTCAGATTCATCATTGGTCTGTGCCCAAACCATCTCTGCTGCCTTTACCTTCTCTTCATATTCTTTTGCCTTTTGGAAGATATCCCCATATTCCTGCCTTGACCACTGACTTAAACCAATAGAAACTGCTTTTAGCTTCTGATGAAAGATCCACATAGCACTACCAGTTACCTGTTTGTCCCATATTCCTTTAACAAATGGTTTGAAATTAGAATTATCAACCCACGGATTCAGGAACTTAAAGTACTTGATGCTACTTTCTTGCCAAACTATGATTTCCATTAGAAGGGGGCTGTGGTCTGAACCTGCTGATGATAAATGGGAGACTATAGTAGCAGGGAATGCAGCTAACCATTGATCATTAGCAAGCCCTCTATACAGTCTTTTCAAGACTATTGAGCATTTACCTCTGCCATTGGACCAAGTACATCTGGGGCCATAGAAGCCCATTTCCACCAAGCCACAATCTTCTATCATGCAAAGAAAATCCAAGCTTTTGTTCATCTGATAGGGAATGCCTCCTATTTTTTCTTCAACTGAGGCAATGACATTGAAATCACCTATCACACACCATGGAGTATCATAGGTTGCTGATTTGAGTCTTAGCACCTCCCACAAGGGCCTTCTCAGGATTAGCTTGCATTTGGCATAGACTACTGTGAGGAAAAATGGGGTGCCACATTCCACATGTCTCATCTCCAGGGTTAACTGTTGCTCATCATGATCAGTGACTGAAGCATTGAATTCTTTATCCCAGAAGACCCAGATCTTGTCATTGACATTGGAAGCAGCTTGGTGCATGGACAATTGGAGTTTGAAGAAATTGATATGGGTATTGTCAAGGAATGGTTCTAAAACTCCAATAAAGGAAAAATTGTGGATGTGTTTCAGAATTCTGAGCCTCTCAATGGCTCCAGAGGTTCTGATTCCTCTTGCATTCCAAAATGATTGTACTAATCATTGGAAAGTGGGGTTTAAATTGTGTTTTGGTGGGACACTGTTGCTTCTGTTTCTAGCAGCTCTGCTCCTAGTTAACCTTGGAGATGGACTTTTCCTGGATGATAAGGTTGCATGCTCAATTTTTTAACTTTTTGGTTCTCCATTCACAGCAGCAATCAAGAGCTCACAGTGTTGTTCCTTTTCAGGATCCTCATCAGAGTCACTATCAACTTCTTGATTTACATCCATTTCATCCTCAGATTCAATTGGTTTGTACTCATCCTGTTGTGGAGTATATCTGTTGAGAGGGCATTCTTCCAAGACCATATCTGAGGAATATAGAAGATGGTTTTTCCTGGGAGTGTTGGTAAGGGAAGTGGTGGGATTGTATGATTTGGACTTGGGGTGCTTTTTGTTAGTAGTGGGTAAATCTGATTTAGAGCCATCTGAATGTGGTTCCTTGACAGGAAGCAGAGGCTGAGAAAGGGAAGGGTTGACAATGACAGGGTTCCTATAAACAGGGGATTCCTCTGTTATGTCATGGTCTGATCTGAGCTTTTGTTGGGTTTTTGGACTTAAAAATTGGGGAGTATATGGTGACTCATTGATACTGATGCCTGAGTTTTGCTTTCTCGTTGCTTGTCTTTTCTTTTTGCTGGGTTTGTTTTTTGGTTTAGGAGGTTGTATGTTGAAATCTAGAATTTTAGCCTTTCCTTTTATAACCCTCCGAATGTGATCTTCATCCTTGGTTAACCTTTCTTCTTCAGAGCTAGTGACTTCACAGTGCACAGGTTCCTCAGAGAACTGGACATGGTTAGATTCATTGTTGGCAGTTGTAGTTGCAGGGGTTTGACAGTCCAACCTAGGGTCAACCATTTGTGCATCTGCACACTCATGCAAAACATGAGGAACACCCACCCCTGAAGGTACCCCTTCCTATATAGAACTAGGTTTCTCCTGACAGTTTACCATTCCTCCTTTATCTTCTTCAATAGGCAAATCAACAGGGGGAATTGGGATTGGGTTATAGAGTTCTGGACACCAGAATCCTTAATCACTGCTTCAGCTGGAACATGAGAGGCAGCAGGAGCCAAACCTGAATGTTGACTGGGAGCATTCAGCACAGAAGCTGTTGTAGTTGCAGTAACATTATAATAGGGGCTTCGTATTGGTTTGCTTGGAGCTTAGTGTAAATCTTATGTATTATTGATATTGACCTTAGTAAGTGTCAGGTCGACCCCTCGTCACTACTTCTTCGAGGTTAGAGTGGATACTTGCTGGGTACGTGTTGTTTATGTACTCATACTACGCTTCTGTACTTAACTGTACAGGATCTAAGGCAGGTGCATCTAGTTACCCTCCGGTGCGCGTTCCTGATTTCTGGTCGAGATCTCACAGTGAGCTGCCCCTTGTGAGCCGTTCAGCAGCATACCAGAGTTTCTCTTCTTTTTGTTTTATTTTGTACTGTATATTCTGTTTCGGGCAGTAGGATAGTGGTATTCTTTTGTACATTCTACTAGTTTCCCTAGTACTTGTGACACTAGTTCCTGGCACACATATTAGCAGACTATCATTTTTGGGTTGTATTTATATTATTATGAAATTTTCAATTATCGACTAATTTAAATATAAGTAAAGGGAAATGTTGGGAATGTTTAATACAATAATTGAAAACTCGCTGTTTGTTAGGATTGGCTTGCCTAACCACAATGTTGGGCCCCATCACGACTTAAAGTGGAATTTGGGTCATGACACCCGAGGGCTCGGGTGAGTTTCGGATAGGCTATAGGATGTTTTGAACTTAGAAAATCTGGTATTTTGCTGCAGTTGGTGTTCCGGTGTGTTCTTCTTCGCATCGTGAAGGTACTCTTGCGAAAGAGAAGAGTGAACTGGTCGGGGTGGAGTTTTCTTCTTCGCGAACGCGAAGTCTGGGTAGAATGCGCAGCGATGGGGGCTTTACCCTTCGCGAAAGCGACCAGCTCAACGAGAACGTGAAGCATTAAGGACCTGGGGGATGCATCAGTCATTCCTTCATTGCGAACGCGAACAGGCTCGCGAACGCGAAGGCCAGGGGGCGTAGCCTTCTCGAACGCGATGAGGGATTCGCAATTGCGTAAGCCTAGTAGGCGCTGCTCTTCGCAAACCATACAGTGTTCACGCGAACACGATGAACACTATCGCCCAGCTATTAAACAGTCGCATTACGGGATTATGGCCATTCTTTCAAAATGTCAAAAGCTAGAGAGCCTAGAGACGATTCTTCCAAGATATTTTCTTCCACAAATTGTTGATAAGTGGTTCTAACCTGCTTTCTTTCAATTACCCATTACATTTCATGAATTTTCAACCTAAAATCTAGGATTTTCATGGTGGAAATTGTGGGTTTGGTTAGAATTAGAGATTTTCGTAAAATTGTTGTTAGACCTTGCATTGAGGTGGGATTCCAAAACCTATAATATATCCGGGATCCGGGTGAATGGGTAAACGGATTTTGGTCCGAACGTCGAGTTTAGACCAAGCGGGCCCGGGTCAGTTTTTTTACTTTTTGGGGGAATGTTTGGGAAATCTAAATTTATGCATTTTATTTGATTTATTTAGCAATATTTGATGTTATTGAGTTAATTGTGGCTTGATACGAGTGGTTTGGAGGTGAATTCTAGGGGGGAAGGCCCCTTGGAGCTTTAAATTGACCGCGGAGCGCGGTAAGTGTCGTGGTTATCCTTGGCTTGAGGGATTAGGTCTTATTTTCTACGTGATTGAATGTTGAGTACAATGTATATGTGAGGTGACGAGTACCTATGCATTGTTGTCGAGTCATAGCATGCGAGTGAGTCTTATTCATGTAATTGTAGCTTTCCCTGATCATATTATCCATGCTTAGACTAGTTAATTGTTATGTTGATCGTTCTTATCATGTTTACGGACTTTGTTATTAATTGAGTATTGATTCAAAGTCGATGTGGAACCTACTATGAAGTAAGACTTGTTCTTGTTGTTTCTATGTCCTTGTTGTTAGTGTTCATTGATTTAGTGAGGGAGAGTGTTAATGCACGAAGGGTGGTGTCGTGCCATGTTTTGTGAGTGTTAATGCATGAAGGGTCATGCCATGCCATATTATGAATGTTAATGCACGAATGGTGATGTCGTGCCATGTTATGAGAGAGTTAATGCACGACAGGTGATGTCGTGCCGTTTCTATTGATCATATTGTGGGTTTGAGAGAAAAAACACGAAGGGTGATGCCATGTATTTTCTTTTATTGTGGTTACTTGTTCCTATTTGCTTAAAGTACATATGTTCATCAACGTGCTTATTTACTACTGTAATCCTTTATCTTTTGATCCCCTCAGCATGTCCCCCTCCCAATATTACTTGTCTTGTTTCTTTTATTGTTGTTATTGGTATATATATTGCTATACAGCACAGGTTTATTTGAAGGGGGTCTTGTCTTAGCCTCGTCACTACTTCGTCGAGGTTAGGCTCAGCACTTACCAGTACATGGGGTCGGTTGTGCTGATACTACACTGCACTTCATTGGAGTTTTTTGTATTGGTCCTAGTTGATCGAGAGGCATAGCAGCTCGGGCTGGACCACCGAAGAGTCAAGGTAGATCTGTTGGCGTTCACATACCTTGAAGTCCCCGTCTATCTCTTCTTTTTACTGTTTCTCTGTTCAAATAGTTGCACTTCTTTCAGACTTTTATTTTTAGTAAATCCTTGAATATTCGTGAATTTGTGACTCCAGATCCGGGTGGTAGCAAATATTGAAGTTTTTATAATATTCCGCAAACTTTGTCTTAGCTTTTATTTAGTTTAATTATAACTTTTCTCATTATTAAAAATTAGCTGAAGTTGAGTTGTGAATTCTCTAACGTTGGCTTGCCTAGCAAGTGAAATGTTAGGCGCCATCGTGGTCCGAAGGTCGAAATTTTGGGTCGTGACAAGTTAGTATCAGAGCACTAGGTTGCCTAGGTCTCACAATTCACGAGAAGTCTTAGTAGAGTCTGGATGATCGGTACAGAGACGTCTGTACTTATCTTCTAGAGGCTATAGAGTTTAGGAACAATTTCACTTCTATTCTTCTATGTCGTGTGATTTTTGTTCTCTCATTACTAATCAAACTCTTCTACTCTTGTTCTCTCGTAGATGGAGAGAACACGTACCATATCCTCAGTTAAGCAGCAGCCAGAGCCCCCGGTGGCAGCTCCTACGAGGGGCAGAGGTCGAGGTCAAGGCCGTGCTAGAGGCCGAGGCAGGGGCAGGGTCTTGCCCAGAGCTGGAGCAGCAGCACCAGCGGCAGAGCCTCAGGTAGAGTTTGATGAGGAGGTTCTAGCCCAGACCGTTCTAACACGTCCAGCTCAGGTCCTAGAGGGGTTCATCGCCACCCTGGTACATTAGGATGCTTCGGTCGTTTGGTGCGCCTTATGGAGAGTATAGCCCAGACTGGCACATTACCTATGGCACCAGCCGTCTCTCAAGTTGGGTGAGGAGCACACAGACTCCGGTTACTCACACTCCGGAGCAGATGGCTCCCCAGTTTCAGACCCACCATCTCAGCCCGTTGGGGTAGTTCATCCTGGTGTTGCGGCACAGACCGGTGATGGATCAACTATGTCTTCTGAGGCTTTATGGCGATTGGATAAATTTGCCAAGCTTTCCCCAGTTCACTTCAGCGGTGCATCTGCAGAGGATCCATATGACTATTTGGACAGTTGTCATGAGGTGTTACGGAACATGGGGCACAGTGGAGACCCATGGAGTCGATTTTGCTACATTTAATTTGCGGGTTCGCCAGAAATGGTGAGGGATTATATGTTGACCTAACCATCTGGGTCGCCCGCT
>NW_017670588.1:80850-94449 GCF_001879085.1 Nicotiana attenuata
GGTTCTACTTAGTTCCTACGTGTTCATCCTATTTTTACTTTATAGTTTTGTTGTTCCTCGTGATTCCTCGAGTGTCCCAGTGTATGTGTCCACCCCTGTGGGAGATGCAATCATAGTAGATCATGTTTACCGTTCGTGTGCGGTTACCGTTGGGAGTCTTGAGACTCGTGTAGATCTCCTACTTCTCGATACGGTCGATTTCAATGTCATTTTGGGTATGGATTGGCTGTCAACTTATCGTGCTATATTGGATTGTCATGCCAAGACAGTGACCTTGGACTTGCCGGGTTGCCTCAATTAGAGTGGAGAGGGAATCCTGGCCATTCTACCAGTAGGGTTATCTTATATATGAAGGCTCGGCATATGGTCGAGAAGGGAGTCTAGCTTATTTGGCTTATGTCTGCAATTCTAGTGCGAAGGTTCCTTTCATGGATTCAGTACCGGTTCTCATGAGTTTCTAGAGGTATTTCCTGCAGACCTGCCAGGGATGCCACCCGACAGAGGTATCGACTTCTCTATTTATTTGGTTCTAGGCACTCAGCCCCTTTCTATTCCGTCACACTGAATGGCCCAGCCAGAGTTGAAAGAATTGAAGGAGCAGTTGCAAGATTTGCTTGATAAGGGATTTATTAGACCTAGTGTCTTGCTCTAGGGTGTGCCCCTATTGTTTGTGAAGAAAAAGGATGGATCGATGATGATGTGCATAGATTATCGGCAATTGAACAAAGTCACCATCAAGAACAAGTATCCATTACCAAGGAGTGACGACTTATTTGATCAGCTTGAGGGTGCCAAAGTGTTTTCAAAGATTTATTTGAGGTCTGGCTATCATCATTTGAGGATTAGGGCATCCGATATACCTAAGACAGCTTTTCGGACTCGGTATGAGCATTATGAGTTTCTAGTGATGGCATTTGGGCTATCAAATGCCCCAGCAACATTTATGGATTTGATGAACTGGGTGTTCAAGCCCTATCTGGATTCATTTGTGATTGTGTTTATTGGTGATATTTTGATCTACTTCCGCAGCCGAGAGGAGCATGAGCAACATCTTCGGATTGTCCTTCAGACTCTGAGAGATAGCTAGTTATATGCTATGTTTTCAAAATATGAGTTTCGGTTGAGCTCAATAATTTTCTTAGGGCACGTTGTCTCGGCAATGGTATTCAGGTGGACCCTAAGAAGATTGAGGCAGTTAAGAACATGCCTAGACCCACTTCGGCTATAAAGATTCAAAGTTTCTTGGGTTTGGCGGGTTACTACCATTGGTTTGTTGAAGGGTTTTCATTTATAGCAGCCCCGTTGACTTGGTTGACCCAAAAGGGTGCCTCCCATTCAGATGGTCAGATGAGTGTGAGGCGAGCGTTTGGAAGCTCAAGACTGCTTTGACTACGACGCTAGTGTTGGTGTTGACCACAGGTTCAGGGCCTTATACAGTATATTGTGACGCATCTCGTATTGGACTTGGTGTGGTATTGATGCAGGTTGGCAGGGTGATTGAATATGCGTCGCGGCAGCTGAAGGTTCGCGAGAAGAATTACCCTATTCATGACTTAGAGCTGGCAGCCATTATTCATGCGCTAAAGATTTGGAAGCACTATCTTTACGGCGCATTGTGTGATGTATTCACCGATCATCGGAGTTTGCAGTATTTGTTCAAGTAAAAGCAGCTCAATTTGAGGCAAAGAAGGTGGTTGGAGCTTTTGAAAGACTATGATATCACCATCTTGTATTATCCCGGGAAGGCTAATGTGGTGGCCAATTCTTTGAGTAGAAAATCAGTGAGTATGGGCAGCCTTTCGTTTAATCCAGTCGGTGAGAGACCGTTTGCATTAGATGTTCAGTATTTGGCCACTTAGTTCGTGAGGGTGGATGTTTCTCAGCCCAGTCATGTTTTAGCTTGTACGGTCGCTCGGTCTTCATTATTTGAGTGCATCAGGGAGCGGTAGTATGATGACCCTCATTTGCTTGTCCTTAGGGACACAATGCGGCACGTGATGCCAAGCAGGTTATGGTTGGAGATGATGGAGTTTTGAGGAGGCAGGGTCGTGTTTGTGTGCCTAATGTGGATGGACTTCGTGAGTTGATTCTAAAAGAGGCCCACAGTTCTTGATATTCTATTCATCCGGGTGCCGCCAAGATGTACCAGGACTTGCGGCAGCATTATTGGTGGAGGAGGATGAAAAAGGACATAGTTGCATATGTAGCTTGGTGTCTAAATTGTCAGCAAGTCAAGTATGAGCATCAGAGACCTGCTGGTTTGCTTCTGAAGATAGAGATTCCTGAGTGGAAGTGGGAGTGTATCACTATGGATTTTGTTGTAAGACTCCCACGGACTCGGAGGAAGTTCGATGCAGTTTGGGTCATTCTGGACAGGCTGACCAAGTTAAATTTAGTTGACGTCGGTCAACGTTTTGAGTAAACGAACATGGATCCATGATTTGACGGTCCTGGTAGGTCCGTATCGTAATTTGGGACCTGGGTGTATGAGCGGAATCGAATACTGAGGTCCCTAGCTCGAGATACGAATTTTTGTTTAAAATTGAAAGATTGAAAAGTTAATGGTTTTAAGAATATGATTAATGTTTGGTCTTGTTGTTATCGGGTCCGTATTTTGGTTCCGGAGCCCGATACAGGTCCATCATAATATTTAAGACTTGTTTGTGAAATTTGGTGACAAACGGAGTTAATTTGACATGATTCGGACGTCCGATTGTGAAAATAGAAGTATTAAAGCTTTCTTGAAAATTTCATTCGAATTTGTATTCAATTCGTAGTTCTAGGTGTTATTTTTGCGATTTAATCGTGTGAGAAAGTTCGTATGATCTTTTAGGACTTGTGTGCATGTTTGGTATGGAACTCCGAGGTCTTGGGTGAGTTTCAGATACGCTGCGGGATGTTTTGAACTTAGAAAATCTGGTATTTTGCTGCAGCTAGTGTTCTGGTGTGTTCTTCTTCGCGTTCGGGAAGGTACTCTTGCGAACGCGAAGAGTGAACAGGTCGGGGTGGAGTTTTCTTAAAAACGCGAAGTCTGGATCTTGAACGCAGAGCGATGGGGGCTTTACCCTTCGCGAACGCGACTAGCTCAACACGAGCGCGAAGCATTAGGGACCTGGGGGAGGGGACGGTCATTCCTTCACCGCAAACGCAAGCAGGGGCTCGCGAACGCGAAGGCCAGGGGGCGTAGCCTTCGCGAACGCGATGAGGGATTTTCGATCGTGAAAGCCTTGCAGGCGCTGCTCTTCGCGAACGCGACAGTGTTCACGCGAACGCGATGAACACTATCGCCCAGCTATTAAATAGTCCCATTACGGGATTATGGCCATTCTTTCAAAATGTCAAAAGCTAGAGAGACTAGAGACGATCTTCCAAGATATTTTCTTCCCGAAATTGTTGGTAAGTGATTCTAACCTACTTTCTTTCAATTACCCATTACATTTCATGAATTTTCAACCTAAAATTTAGGGTTTTCATGGTGGAAATTTTGGGTTGGGTTAGAATTAGGAATTTTTGTAAAATTGTATTTCAGACCTCGAATTGAGGTCAGATTCCAAAACCAATTATATATCTAGGTTCGGGGTTAAATGGGTAAAGGATTTTGGTTCGAACGTCGGGTTTTGACCAAGCAGGCCCGGGGTCGACATTTTACTTTTTGAGGGAAAGTTTGGAAAATCTAAATTTATGCATTGTGGTTGATTCCAATAGAAATATTTGTTGTTATTAAGTTAATTGTGGCTTGATACGAGTGATTTGGAGGCAAATTCTAGGGGGAACCCGGTAGAGCTTTGAATTGACCGCGAAGCGAGGTAAGTGTCGTGGTTAACCTTGGCTTGAGGGATTAGGTCTTATTTTCCTATTTACTACGTGTTTGACTGTTGAGTACAATAGGTGAGGAGACGAGTACCTATGCGTTGTTGTCGAGTCATAGCATGCGAGTGAGTCTTATTCATGTAATTGTAGCTTTCCGTGACCATATTATCCATTCTTGGACTAGTTTATCGTTATGTTGATCGTTCTTATCATGTTTACGGACTTTGGTAATAACCGAGTATCGATTAAAAGTTGAGGTTGGTATTGTGGAACCTACTATGAAGTATGACTTGTTCTTGTTATTTCTATCTCCCTGTTGTTATTGTTCATTATTTTGGTGAGGGAGAGTGTTAATGCACGAAGGGTGATGCCGTGCTATGTTTTGTGAGTGTTAATGCACGAAGGGTCATGCCGTGCCATATTGTGAGTGTTAATGCACGAAGGGTCATGCCATGCCATGTTATGATAGAGTTAATGCACGAAGGTGATGCTGTGCCGTTTCTATTAATTCATATGGTGAGGTTTAGAGAGTAAACACGAAGGGTGATGCCGTGTATTTTATTTTACTATGGTTACTTGTTCCTATTTGCTTAAAGTATATCGGTTGATCAAAGTGCTTATTTACTGCTGTGATCCTTTATCTTGTGATCCCCTCAGCATGTCCCCCTCCCAATATTACTTGTCTAGTTTCTTTTATTGGTATTATTGGTATATATACTGTTATACTGCACATGTTTATTTGTGCCACTAGGGAATTATAAGAAGGGGGATGGTTAGCTTGTCTATCTGCACCTACGGGAATGAAACGTTGGCCCCGGGAAGTAGGGCGTCAGTGTGAATAATGTACTGAGTATGTAAGGCATAAAAATCAGTACATAACAGACATAGATGAAACATGGAATAAATAATTCCGACTGTAAGTCTAAATCACTTTGTAAATCTTGAAACATTTATAATGTCATGCACATGCATATAAATGTCGTGTCATGCATAGGTATAGGTGTTCATAATATCATCAAGCCTTTGAGGGCATCCCATAATATCATCTCGGCCACTGTCGGCAAAATCATCAACGTATATCAGCTGATCAGGTGGTGGTCCGTATATAATGCCGTAACCTTTTCCTATATCCCATATATATATATATATATATATATATATATATATATATATATATATATATATATATATATATATATATATATATTTATACATATATACGCGTATATAATACCATCTGGTCATGGGTCAATGTACATGTATAAACGAATGCAATACATGATAAGTATGTCAATAAAAATCTCTCGAAACGTCATAAGACCATTATGCCTCTGATTAATATCATGAAATAAACTTTTATCAACTTACGTATTTTCTGAGACCCGTGAACAGTCGATAGAAATAATAAGACATATGAGAATCAAGAACATAGGGACCTCTAGTATTTCTATGAATAGAGTCATTCATGGAAGTTGTACCTTTGCTCATTTCGTTTGTATCGTATGGACCATACCAAAAAGAAAGAAGGGATAGCCTTAACATACCTGAACCGATTCTCTTAGAATCTGGTATGGAATTGTTTTTCTTTCTTACTTACTCACGATCAGCCTACTCTAATTACACGAGATATTTCATTTGATTTGTAAGGCACACATGAATTTATATTGAAGAAACATGAAGCAAACTAAATGTAGTAAGATGGTAACTCATGGTCAGCCCATTCTCTACGAGATTCAATTCAATTCTCGATCCTTAATCACTTTTGTTACTAAGGAATAAGCATCTAACTAGTTGTAGGAAACCTTTAGTTGGTGTAGCCCACTTAGTGGATGACTAAGCCACTTTAATTCTCCAAATTGTGCCATCTATGTAAGACTTTAAGAGTCATTTTAAATACGATTGGGGTGCTACCATGTTTTGTTTTGGGTGGGGGGGTTTAATCTTATCCCATGATTTCTTAGTTAATTAGGTAAATGTCTCGTTACCCATATAATTAAGAATTATCTCAAATTATTTAATGTACTTGTCACTTTTAGACACTTTATGTATCCTACTATCGTAATCATGGGGTACCTTGTATGGCATTAGTCCATAGATGCCTGGTGTTGTAGCTCGTACCGTATTTAATCCCAAATCGACAACCTTCAATGAAACTCATATTCTTTGATTTTTTTACCGTTTATCCTTTACGGAACTTACTTATCGCTTGTTATAAATAGAATAAATGCTCATAACAGCAAAAATAATCTCATCCCCGAGTCTACGTCGATTAACTTACGACGAAACTTTTACGTACGAAATGCGGGATACAACATCCTTCCCCCCTTAGAAAAATTCGTCCTCCAATGTTTAATTCCCTGGGATCTATATAAACCTTGGCAGAGTCGCCTTTGTAACAGTACTACCGTCAACCTTTTCTGTAGAATACTCAATAATCCAATGCCACAAAGGACCACAATCATCAACTATGACAATGGCCTCACACGACCAATGACAATAACTAACATAAGTATTCATACACGTACCTTAAGGCTGTGATGTCTTAGTCGGATCTTGTTCTGGAAGAGGAAATAAGTGGGGATATCTAGACTTCATGTCTTCTTCGGCCTCCCAAGTCATTTCTTACACATTGTTGTTTCTCCAAAGTACTTTCACCAAAACTACGTCTTTAGTCCTCAATCTTCGAACATGTCTGTCTTGTATAGCAATGGGAGTTTCCTCGTATGATAGTTGTTCTGTGACCCGAAGGTCATTAACTCACACGATTCTAGAAGGATCTCCGTTACATTTACGAAGGATAGACACATGAAAGACAGGATGTACAGACTCCAAATTCGAAGGCAAGTCTAACTAATATGCTACCTGGCCTGCCTTGCGTATGATCCTATATAGTCCAATGTACCGAGGGATAAGTTTCCTTTCTTACCGAACCTCATAACACCTTTCATTAGTGAAACCTTTAGGAATACCCAGTAGTGAACCTGAAACTCCAATTCTCGCTGTTGATTATCCGCATAAGACTTCTAATGGCTTTGAGCTGCTAATAGCCTTTCCTTTGTAAGCTTAATTTTCTCTATTGCCTGTTGTCCCAATTCTGGTCCTACTAACGTAGTTTCCCCAGCATCGAACCACCCTATAGGCGACCTACACTTCTGTCCATAAAGAGCTTCGTATGGAGCCATCTGAATGATAGCTAATATTATACGCGAATTCAATAAGCGGCAGATGATTATCCCAGCTACCCTTGAAGTCTATCACAGAAGCCCGTAACATATATTCAAGTGTCTGAATAGTACGCTTAGCATGTCCGTCTATCTGGGGATGAAATGATGTACTAAGACTTACTTGAGTCCCCAATCCTTTTTGGAAGGATCTCCAAAATTAGATGTAAATTGAGCTCCTCTATCCGAGATAGTAGATATAGGGACTCCATACATTCGTACTATCTCCTTAATATAAAGCGTTGCATAATCCTCTGCGGAATATGTGGTCCTAACGGGCAGAAAATGGGATGATTTTGTAAGTCTATCAACAATTACCCATATAGAATCGAACTTACACTGGGCACAAGTTAAGCCTATGATGAAATCCGTATTGATTACTTCCCTTTTCCAAGTCGGAATCTCCATAGCCTGTAATAATCCACCGGGTTTTTGATGCTCAATCTTGACTTACTGACAGTTAGGGCACTGAGCAGCAAACTCTACTATATCCTTTTACATTCCGTCCCACCAATATATTTTCCTGATATCATGATACATCTTTGTTGCTCCTGGATTAAAAGAATAATGAGAATAATGTGTTTCTCCCATGACCTACCGATACAGCTCTGCAACATTAGGGACACATAATCGTCCTCGATATCTGAGGACCCCATCTTCTGTAACCTCAAATGGTGTCTTTTCCTTCAAAGGGGTTGTATCCTTATAATGAGCTAACACAGAATCCTCGTATTGGCGTTCCTTCACTTCAGTTACTAAAGAGGATGTTATCGTGTCCTGAATAGTAATTCTGGTATCACCTGAATCCAATAATCTAACTCCAAGACTGGCTAGCTGATCAATCTCATGGGCTATTTCCCTCTTCTCCGACAGTAAATATGACAGGCTACCCATAGATCTACGGCTAAGGCGTCATCTACCATGTTCTTCCCCGGATGGTATAAAATATCAACGTCATAATCTTTATGTAGCTCCAACCATCTCCTTTGACGTAAATTCAATTCCTTTTGCTTGAAGATATACTGGAGGCTTTTATGATCCGTATAGATATCAGCATAAATCGACCTAATAACAAAGTAATCGTACCCTACCTANCACTGCGGATAACTCTAAATCGTAGGTCGGGTAATTCTTCTCGTGCCTTCTTAGTTGTCTAGAAGCATAAGCTACAACCTTACCATGTTGCATTAGTACACAACCCAATCCTGCCCGAAGCGTCACAAAAGATAATATAATCATCGGCCCCTTCTAGGAGCGTTAGAACCGGTGCCGAAGTTATTCCGTCCTTCAATGCCTAGAAACTCTGTTCGGAAGCATCAGTCTATTGAACCTTTTCTCCTTTCCAAGTCAACTTTGTCAAAGGTGCTGAAAGGGAAGAAAATCTCTCTACAAATCTCCTGTAATAACCTGACAAACCAAGAAAGCTACGAACCTCTATCGGTGTCGTGGGTCTAGGCCAAGTCTTTACTGTCTCAATCTTTTTTGTATTAACTTGAATACCTTCACCCGAAATGATATGCCCAAGGAAAGCTACAGAGTTCAACTAGATTTAGATTTAGAGAATTTTGCATACAACTTCCCTTTTTGTAGAACCTTGAGCACAGTATGCAAATGATCCGCATGTTCAGTCTCTGAATGAGAATAAACCAATATATCATCGATAAATACAATCACAAACAAATCTGGAAAGGGTATGAACACCCGATTCATTAAGTCCATAAATACTGTTGGGGCATTAGTCAAACCAAATGACATAACACGAAACTCAAAGTGCCCGTGTCTGGTCCTTAATGTTGTCTTCCGAATATCTTTCTCCTTAACCCTTACTTGATGGTACCCAGACCTCAAGTCTATCTTTGAGAAACACTTGGCACCTTGCAAGTGATCAAATAAATCATCTATCCTCGAGAGAGGGAACTTATTCTTGATCGTCACCTTATTCAACTGTCTATAATCAATGCACATCCGCAAGGAACCATCTTTCTTCCTCATGAATAACATAGGTTCTCCCCACGGTTATTTACTAGGTCTGATAAAGCCTTCTTCAAGCAAGTCCCCTGTTTGTTACTTCAATTCTTTCAGCTCTGAGGGTGCCATTCTATAGGGAGGAATAGATATTGGTTGAGTATCTTGTAATATATCAACAGCAAACTCAATTTCTCGCTCTGGCGGAGGACCCGGAAGCTCATCAAGAAAAACATCGGGAAACTCCTTAACCACAGGTGGTTGGTGACTCTACTTTCACATCATGAAACCGAACTAAGTGATAAATATAGCCCTTTCTGATCATCTTCCTTGCCTTGAGACAGGAAATAAATTTACCTCTCGGCGATGCCGTATTACCTTTCCATTCCAAAAAAGGCTCCCCTGGAAATTGGAATCGGATCATCTTTGATCTATGACAAGAAGCCACAAATCCATACCCATTATAACATCAAATTCTACCATATCTATCTTGATTAGGTATGCTATTGTAGATCGACTATGAACTACTATTATACAATCTCTATATATTCGCTTAGCTATCACTGAGTCCCCAACAGGTGTAGACACCTCAAAAGGTTTAACCAATTCAGGTTTTATTCCAAACTTACTAGAAACCAACGGAGTAACATATGAAAAGGTGGAACCTAGTCAATCAGTGCATATACATCATATGAGGAGACTGATAATATACTTGTAACTACGTCAGGTAATGGCTCCTAATCCTGTTGTCCTGCCAACGTATAAATGCGATTCTAAGGACCGCTCGAGCTAGATGCTCTGCCTCTGCCTCTACCACGACTCATTGGTGCTTGTCAACCTTGCCCAGTGGGGGCGTACTGATGATGACGAACCAGCTACAGATCCCGCTGTCTAAGCTATTCTTGTATCACCTTTCGTCGGACAATCCCTCATAACAACAACAACACTAACAACAACCACCCAGTAAAATCCCACTACTGGGGCCTGGGGAGGGTAGTGTGTATACACCCTTACCCCTACCTCGAAGGAGTAGAGAGGTTATTTTCAAAAGAACCTCGGCTCAAGAAAACAAAAAGACAAAAGGAGACAATATTAGTATCAGCAAAGAAATCATATGAAAAACAGGAACAACATAAAATTCAGAACAAAAATGCAAAGAAAAAATGATAGCTAGTAAATAGTTCCTGTGCTGAAAAGTGAAATAGTAAGACACAACATTGCCACTAACTATCTTAAACAAAAACCCTACCAGACTGGTCTCGCAATGGTACAAAGAAAGGAAAGACTCAAACTACCTCCTAACCTACAACCCTAATACTCGACCTCCACATCTCCCTATCCAGTGTCATGTCCTCAGAAATCGGAAGCCTCGCCATATCCTACCTGATCACCTCTCCCCAATACTTCTTAGGCCGCCCTCTACCACTTCTCGTGCCCTCCACAACCAGCTGCTCAGATCTCCTTACCGGCGCGTCTGGGCTTCTCCTCTGAACATGCCCGAACCATCTGAGTTTCACTTCCCGCATCTTGTCATCAATGGGAGACACATGCACCTTCTCCCGAATATCATCATTCCTAATCTTATCCATCCTAGTGTGCCCACACATCCACCTTAGCATCCTCATTTCTGCTACTTTTATCTTCTGGATATGTGAGTTCTTTACAGGCCAACACTCAGCCCCATACATTATGGCCGGTCTAACAACCGCTTTATAGAACTTACCTTTGAGTAACGGTGTCACTCTTTTATCACACAAGACTCCAGATGCTAACCTCCACTTCATCCAACCTACACCAATACAATGTGTAACATCCTCATCGATCTCCCCTCCCCCTGAATAACCGACCCAAGGTACTTGAAGCTGCCTCTACTTGGGATGACCTATGATTCAAGCCTCACATCCACGTCCACTTCCCCCGGCTCAGTGCTGAACATACACTCTAGGTATTCCGTCTTCGTCCTACTCAGCTTGAAACCCTTAGACTCAAGAGCATGTCTCCAAACCTCCAACCTATCGTTAACACCGGCTCACAACTTATCTATCAAAACTATGTAATCGGCGAATAGCATGCACCATGGCACCTCCCTTTGAATATGGTGTGTTAACGCATCCAGCACCAGGCCGAACAAAAACGGCCTAAGGGCAGAACCTTGGTGTAATCTTATTTCAACCAAAAAATGATCAGAATTGCCTCTGACTGTCCTAACTCGAGTCTTTTCCCTAGCATACATGTCCTTAATTGCCATAATGTAAGGAACCAACACACTTTTTGCCTCCAAGCATCTCCAGAGAACTTCTCTAGGAACCTTGTCATATGTTTTCTCTAGGTCAATAAACACCATGTGCAGATCCTTCTTTCTCTCTCTGTACAGTTCCACCAACCGCCTAACAAGGTGTATAGCTTTCGAAGTTGAACGACCCGACATGAACCCGAACTGGTTATCGGATACAGACACTGTCATCCTCACCCTCGCTTCAACCACCCTCTCCCACACTATCATGGTATGGCTCAGTAATTTGAAACCCCTATAATTGTTATAACTCTGGATATCACTTTTGTCTTTATACAATGGAACTACAGTACTCCACCTCCACTTATCTGGCATCTTCTTCTCCTTAAAAATAACATTAAACAACCCAATCAACCACTCCAAACCTACTATGCCCACATACTTCCAAAATTCCACCAGAATCTCGTCTGGCCGGGTCGCTCAACCCCTTACGGCACTACCTGGCATGCTGCTTACCACACTGCGCACATCGTGGAAAGGGCGGCCTCATCTAACTTGACTCACCCCTATACTGAGAACCTGAGGCCCTGGAATTCTGACCAGGCCCTGAATATGTGGAACGATCAAATCTCTTACTGCCAAACTGAGGGGGTGCGCTAGCCGATGGCTAGGCTAGATACCTCGGGTATTATGGTCTCTGACCACCTCAAAACTTACCAAAAGGACCCGAAGACCTTGCTCTCTTGATCTGGGCCCTATCATGCTCATGGTCGTCCCTCTGCTTCTGCTTACGCTCCTCTATACCCTGAGCATATGCCTGAATACGAGAAATATCCATGTCTACCTGAAGTGAAACCGACATACAATCATTAAGCAAGTGCAGCTCTAACCCCACCATGAATCGATGAACCCGATCCTCCATCTTAGATACAATAGTGGGAGCATACCTAGCCAACGAATCAAACTGAAGACTGTACTCCAAAACACTCATGTTACCTTGGCGAAGGGTCAAGAACCTATCAACTCTAGCCCGTCTATGCTCGGGTGGCAGATAATGACGAAGAAAATCTTCTGTAAACGCCCGCCATATTGCTGGAGGGGAATCCTCACCTCTGGACAATTCGCAAGACTCGTACCTGTTGATACCCAATTTTTTCCCGTATATTTTTTGTATGCAAATACTTTCAAAATAGCATATATATGTATATATAAGTATGCCCAAGTGTTTTAGTATTTTTCACAATTTTTAAAGATTTTTTGAATCAATTTATTGCCCATTTTAGCAGTACAAAAACCAATAATTATTCCCAAAATTGTGATTTTTTGGTGAGTAACTTATTTTATTCTCATATTTATACCAAAATATAGCTAAGGTAATTTTTTATACGTTTTTACAAATTATTTAGTATTTTAAAAGATAAATTGCATGTAATTGCAATTTCAGCCTATTTTAAGAATTAATAGCATTTTATAATTATGAAATTGGGTTCCAATATTTTTATATTAATATTTATATATTACTAACTGATCCAGTACTTTTAATTTGCTTTCAAAATCATTTTTTACTATTTTTATAAAATAGAAAGGGAAAACTGGCTATTTAAAATCTGGCCTCATTTTATTCCAATTATAGCCAAAATTGGCTCCCCTAATTGACCCAATTTCGAACCCAATTTCGGACCAGCCCAATCCCATTTAACCCAACCCTTAACGCATTTTAAATTACCTGACCCAAGCCCTTTTGATCTGGGTCGTTGATCACTGAGATCAACGGCTCTTATCCACCCTTCCATAATTAAACCTAAACGACTACCCTAATCCCCTCATTCTCTTCTCTCAGCCGCCTCCATACACTCTCCTCTCTAAAACTCTCTCGAAGGTTCCTGAAACCCTAATCGTCTTCTACCTCATACCTTCAAGTTCAATCTATTGTCTGTCTCCAAGGTGACAAAAGATTTGAACTATTTTGCTTCCTTCTTTCCTACATTCTGTGTATTTCAGGACCTTTGGTCTGGGAGGGTGAAGGAGATTGGTAGGGAAGAAGATGGACGAAGTTTCGAGGTCTGACCTTGATGGTGTTCGTTCAGATCTTCTCCGACTCAAGGGTCTATGGCCTCTCCGACCTTGCTCCGGCGTATCCAAGCATTATGAGCCTATGTCTGACTTATCCGACTTAGATCAGACCTTTTCCAAGCCTTTCTCGCTTTAGGGTTCCTCTGAAACCCTAGCTATTCCAGGTTTCTCTAATGTTTCTTAAATCTGTCTCTATATATGTGCTCTATTTGAGTTTTTAAAACATTTTTCCCCAATTTTTCTTTCTAAAATTTACTTCTTTACCGATTTAGGGTTTCCTGTAAAAGTCTTTAAAAT
>NW_017670588.1:94926-107315 GCF_001879085.1 Nicotiana attenuata
TGAGCCTGTTTCAATTACCTGCCTCCTCGTCTCTGTATCTGATTCGAAGTAGAAACCCTAGAATTTGGGGGTTTTGACGAGGTTGATCTCGTGTTTGGATTAGGGTTCTATTTTGGAACCCTCGACTCTTTTAGACTCATTCTGAGTCTATGAACTAAGTTTGAATCTCTTTGTTTACGACTCTGAACTTTTAAATTCTTCTACTGATTAGCACAATAGTTCTTCGTGCTTAAGCATGGCTGTGTGTTTTTATATGTGTGATAAATTCTTTCTTTCGAAAAGGTTTTCCAACTTATGATTCAGAATTCTTTTTAGGTTTAATTGAATAGTACTGATTTTCCTTAAGTCAAGATCTTTCCCATCTTCCTGACCTGGTTCATTCACATGAAATCTTCAATTTCTGATTTTACTGGCCGTTGATTGATTGCCTTTCCTTATTTGCACAAACTGTGTGCTATCAGACTTTTTCCTTAAATAAATCTCTGTGTATTTACCCTTCTTGTGTTGCTTTGGAAAAGTGTTTGATCAACCTCTTTCCTTAATTATTTTACCCGTTTGAAATCAGAATCCCTTAACTAAAGGGAAACTTGTGTAATTGATTGACAACTGATTTTTTAAATTATTCTCCTACCTTATTCTGCTTGCCTTCTACACTATAAAAAGGGCACAACTCCTTTCTCACCAACACACCTTGAATTCGACACTTTTCAGACATTTTCAATTACACAACTCTCAATTCAACACTTTTACACACATAATCTCGTAGCTCTCTTCTAAAATCTTCTGATTATTTTCTTGCAATTTGGTTTACAAGACTACTGCTTTCTTTTGTTGTTTCCCTGAAACTGGCATGTTCTAATTTAGTTTCCAGCCTCATCCCTATGTGTTTATGTTACAGTTTCTACAATCCTGTCTACTTTGCTATCTATGCTAAGTGTTAAATATGTATGATGTTCTCTTTGCATCTATTTCTGCTGTAAATCCCTGTACCCCTATTCTCTTCTATGTGTTTGAGTTAAATTTAAGAACATGGCAACATCCAAATTGTTGCTCATGTCTGGACATGATCCTTTAAGGGATCCTAACTACCAAACAATGTGGCTAACAGGCTGGTTGGGGTGTGCCAGCACTTCCAATTGCTGGGTATGACCACCAGCCTATCTCCGCTTCCCCCCACAATCCCCTATTTGCACTTACACTCTCTCCTAGCTGCTAAGTTCTGCCTCCGTCCTATGAGCCTTGCTTTGGGACCTTGAGTTCCCTCTGAACTTGGACATTTGAGAGCTGGCCCTTCCACACTGCACTATAACTCAATTCTGCAATGTATTTGGGTGTAAGCACTGCCCGGAGTCCATCTGAGACTCTTAGGGAACTTTGATACATCCCAAATAAGAGAAAGGCTTTGGATCTTGATCTTTGGAGTTGGTTTACTTCATAATTTAGGCAGTAAACCTGAATCAGGCTCTCCTTGGTTGTAATTTTATTTTTTTATGATGTAATTTCTTTATTTTAATTTGGTCTGTAATAATCTTGTAATAACTATTGGGGTTTTTAGTGAAAAGGGGAGGGTCAATCATGCATGCAAAAGGGGTAGATATCATGTTCATAGGGAATTACCATGCTTCTGCCCTCATATCCTGTTTCCAACTTTCATTTCTGTATTTCACATAGAAACCATGTCTATAGCTTCTTCATTTCATATAGAAATACTGCCTATAATTTTCTACACTTCTGCAATTTTATGGAAATCCTGCCTATAAGTTTCTACACTTCTGCATTTTATAGAAACTATAGCTTCTACATTTCATATAGAAACCATGTCTGTAGGTTTCCGCATATCTGCATATCACATAAATAACATGTCTATAGGACTTCCTGAATTCTGCATATGCATCTATCACTAGGCAAACGTATTTATAGGTTTAAATAACAAACAGCATTCTAGACATCATGCCTATAGGACTTCTGCACTTTTATTTCGACTGTAAATGTTTTAAAATCATTAGCACCTAGAAAGCATGCCTATTTTGGATGATATTGCGACGAATAGTTGGAAGCCTCCTCCAAGCGCGGGTGGAAACCCGCTCTCTCCTCTCTCCTCTTCTCTTGGCGACATGGAGAATTAAGGGCTGCCATGGATGCGCAGCCCTCTCCCCAGCATCAAGCTGTGGGAGAGACGAACCCTAGCCTCAAAACCAATACATATGCTTCATTAATCACGACAAAACCCCAACCAGTAATCAAAACAGCCCTTAAACCTTTCCAACTTGTTCATGGAGAACTTATGATGCAGTTTTCTTTTAAGGAACTGGAAGAATATGCTGTTGAAGAAGGACTTCACCAAGCTGTGGTGATGAAGTTATCATATGGTGCACCTGAATTGCAAGAACTTCGAAACTTAATTCCAACACAATTTGGGATTAAAG
The DNA here is from genome assembly GCF_001879085.1 of Nicotiana attenuata. Taxonomy (NCBI): domain Eukaryota; kingdom Viridiplantae; phylum Streptophyta; class Magnoliopsida; order Solanales; family Solanaceae; genus Nicotiana; species Nicotiana attenuata. The sequence continues at coordinate 97,353 of NW_017670588.1, forward strand.
GTCGCTGCTTGATCGGCTTGCTCGCGTTTCGACAACTTTTGATTCGTTGTGATGTTCATGACGATTTTGTAACTGTTCTTTCAAAGCAGGTTGGTTATTTACAGTATAAGGGACAACAAATTCAATATCGTACATTCCCATGGACTCAATATTACAACCCTAAGGTTGAGACATCAAAAACAGTGGCATGGGTGTCGTTTCCAGATTTGCCGACGAACCTGTTCGCCAAGAAACCTTTACTGTCAATCGCATCAGCTGTGGGGAAACCTATTGCCATAGGCAAGGCCACACAAGCTAGGACTAGACCTAGCACAGCTAGAGTTAAGGTAGTTCTTGATCTCCTTGACAAGCATCCCAAAAATATGAAGTTACAATTTATCGACGAGAAATCTATAATCTTCCATCATATTGTAATGTGTGCAAACGACAAGGACATACTGGTAAAGATTGTCGTTCATTGATTAAAAGTAATAGGGCAATGATGATATGCAACAGGAGGAAAATTTGATCGATAGCACTGTTGATAATGATCGTGTACTGCCTGCTGAAGTTTTGGCTTTGGCTGAGGAGATAAGCAAGGTGGAAAATTTACAAGGGGATGCTAGGGATTATTTAAATGCTAAGTCGCAGCAAAAAGCTAATGTATCAAGTTGTGCCGATATTCCAGTTGATGGTCCACAATCAGCTGCTGTTAATGCAACTGATAAGGTTGGTTCTGGTGATGCAGGGCAGCATCCTGTTTCTGGTGCAATTGTTCCAGTTGCCGAAGCCCTTGATAGTGTTGCTCAAGACTTGAAGGCTACAAAAAATAGTGTGGTTGATCGAGGTTTATCTGGGGAGTCTAAAGGTTCAGCTATTGAATCTGGGCAGCTTCACCAGACGATGGATGATAGTGCATTAGCTGCAATTTTTGACAAAAATAATGCAGCAGTAGCAGAGATAGGGCAAGGTGATAAAGTTGATAAACGACCAGGTCCTGTAGATTCACGATTGGAGGCTAATGTTGCTCTGAATACAATTGGTAGTCGACCTAACGCTAGGGTTATCAAAACTACTGCTGCACAAGATACAGCAGTGCAAGATGAGGATCAAGAAATTGAAGATGATGTTTTGGGTAGTACAGTTGCTACAGATGCTGAACTAGTTGTTGGGTACATTGATGTTAGACAGGAGCAGACAAATATTCAGCAGGTACAAGGTGCAAAGAAGAAAGGAACAGGTATAGTTGAAGCTATTGATGCTTTGAAGGACGGTGTAAAGAGTGATAACATTGCTGAGAAAAAAGCTGAAAACTGGACAATAGTGTCCAGCAAAAATGGATCTCCAAACAATACTAACGTGCAGCAGCTGGAACAGAGGCAAGGAGTGGTAAATAGATCATCTAATAAAAGATATTCAGGGGTGAAAGAGCAGGCTACAACACCAAAGAACATTGAATTTTCTAACTCTTTTGATGCCTTGAGAAACGAGCAGGAACATGTGATGAATATGGAGGGGAAGAGTATACAGCAGGTTCTGATGGATGAACCTATTTTGGATGATATTGCGACGACTATGCAACAGCGTGATCGCGAGGCAGCTTCAAAATCTGGGATGCCAAAATCTCCAGGAAGTCTAGAACAACATATCTTTTCTTAGCGTACAGGTGGACAGCTTTTTGGTTCGAAAGAAATTGTTCTAGTTGATGAGCAAGAGGCAGTGGCAGCCACACCAACACTACATATTTCCAGTCCGGATTTAGCTAAAATGGTGAAGGATGCCCAGGCAGCTATGTTGTTGAATACAACTCCAACGGTTAAGGCACCTTTGGTCATGTTAAATACCTCAGTCTATGAGGTTCCCTTACAACTGATGGAGCCCTTTGGTGAGCATGCTGGTGAATCTGGACAGCAGCTACTATCAACAGGTGCGACGAGTGCAATTGGTGTTCATCTCTTGGGCTGAGCGAGTTTAAGAGGAGGAGGAAGATTATGCAGATAGCATACACGATGATAGTGACAATGAGGCAGCTCAAATATAAGCAACTCCTCCATCAATGGACGAGGCAGCAAAGATGCAAAGCGAGCAGGTTTCTAATTCCACAGATAGCGGGCCAAAGAGGAGAGGATTAAGTCCAAATGCTCCTGCTTTTGTACCATCCAAGCAGCAGCAAATTGTAGCAGCTTTGGAGGGTGTTAGTTCGACAATACAAGCTGTCAAAGAGGTCGCAAAATCTGGGCAGCAGCGTGCACTAAGCGCAACAGTTTTTTCATCTATGCACAACGTTGATGCTACTGGAAGTTCAAGTGCAATGGATGCAAAATACAATTTGACACCTACCAATATCCTCCATGCTCTTGTTTCTCATGATATAGATACATTGAGAGCGCTGGATAATCCGAGGCATGGGCAAGGAGCTTTAGTTCCTGAATTGGATGCTACTGAAGCTTTTGGTATTGATGTGGGGCTTGATTTTTTTGAAGAAGGGGAAGAGGAAGAATTACTTGATGCTTCCTTTAAAAATGTAGCTAGGGAGGGAGATCTTTCACCTAGACATATGAGAAGTGGATCCACCAAAAACAAGAAGAAGACTCACGAGAGACAACATAGCTGGGACGGCAAGGTAACACAAGAGGTTGTCATTAGGAAACCTCCAATGAGAGTCGCAAAGCAAAAAGTGGCTGCCTCAACCACTTCAATGAGGTCCAATCGCTCCAAAAAGAAATGATGCATTTTTCATACATATTCAAGAGGTTTGAAGAAGAAGCCAAGGAGATACACATTGAAGAGTGCACAAGGTTCAAAAATGAGGGGCAAGACTCAATTTTTTACATTGTTTTATTTTATCACTTCTTAAGCATCATCATTTGTAATATCATCATAGAGTATGTTATAAACTCTGTGATGATCATAGAATACTTAGTTATTAGTAGTTCGTATTTTCTTCATGATTGCAAGTAGATGGGGTATTTTTATGCCTCAATAGGATTAGTAAGGTAAGGTTTAGCCCAGTATGTGTTCGCTCATGTCCTATGCCTTTGGGAAGATATCCAAACGGCTATGAGATTATATGCCCTCGTGAGACTTTGCCGGCAGCTACACCATGATCCTCTACATGAGGCTGCCATCATAAGGCAATGTGAGGCGCAGAGGAGTGATTATATACCCAAGGCATAGAGGCAACACTACCGGTGCTATTGTCCCCCTTATTTGTACTCTTCCTATGTGGTTTCTTTTTTTTGTTATTAATAAAACTAGTCCTAGGCACATCGCCTAGTGGTTTTGCTAAAAAAAAATGAAACAAGAGTAAACTATTTTTTTTGTAATTTTGTAAAATTCCTAATTACTAATTGATTCCCAAAACATGTAAAATTAAACCTAAATGCATATTTTTGTAATTTTGTATGAATTAAAATGCACAACCAAAAATGCAAACAATTAACACGAAATGCCATAAAAATCCACAAAATTGCAAAATAATGAAAGAAATCATTTTGTTTGAATTTCTGGGAATAATTCTCATAGGGCAAAAATCACGTGCTCACAACTTGCAAGCAAGGATTAATCGCATCTGGATAAGTAGGTTTCCCTTTGAACTTTCCGTAGTGAACTTATGTCGGATATGCTCAGCCAATCGGTAGATTTGATATCTTTGAACCATCGAACTTTGGTGTATACCTAGACAACCATAAGTCACACAATCAACCCTTAACCATCTTTGGTTCTCATTGTTGTGTTCAGTGCAGCCATGAACATCGCCTGGTTTCATAAGTGCATAGAGAACTGACCTTACAAAATTCTCCTTGAAGCGGCTAACACTTCACACTTACATAGGTGATTCCTAAATGTGTCATCCTATAGATACACTATTTGATATACCTAGTATCAAATTTAAATCGTTAAAAAGCCTTAATGCTTTTATCCTTGGTACTGAACATTGTCCCATCACGAGAATGGAACAAAATTTTAGTTAACAATGTTGAACCGTCATTAGTGACTTTGTTTGATCTCCTTGAACCTAGATCTTGGGATCTCCAGTCTTCTAGGTAGAGTTACCGCCAGAATGACTTGTCCTCGTCCATAGTCCCATTCCCCTCGATGATTTCTCAACTACCTCTCTAGTTAGGCCTTTCGTAAGTGGATCCGACACATTATCGCTTGACTTTACGTAGTCAATCGTGATAGTTCCTCTAGAGAGTAATTGCCTAATGGTTTTATGTCTTCGTCGTATATGACGAGATTTACCGTTATACATAACACTCCCAGCCCTTCCAATTGCCGCTTGACTATCGCAATGTATGCATATTGGTGCCAACGGTTCGGGCCAAAAAGGAATGTCTTCCAAGAAATTCTGGAGCCATTCAGCTTTTTCACCGCTTTATCTAAGGCTACGAACATAGCCTCCATTGTAGAGCGGGCAATACAGGTTTGTTTGGACGACTTCCAAGATACCGCCCCTCCACCAATAGTGAATACATATCCACTTGTGGACTTAGAATCAGTTGAACCGGTGATCCAATTTACATCACAGTATCCCTCAATCACCGCAGGATATTTACTATAGTGCAAAGCAAAGTCCTAGGTATGTTCTAAATATCCCAATACTCGTTTCATTTCCATCTAATGAGATTGACCTGGATTACTCGTGTATCGACTCAATTTACTTATAGCTTAGCTATATCTAGTCATGTACAATTCATGATATACATTAAATATCCCAACACAAGAACATAATCCAATTGTGATATGCTTTGGCCTTTGTTCTTTGCTAGTGCAAGATTCACGTCAATTGGAGTCTTTGCAACTTTAAAATCTAAATGCTTGAATTTTTCCAAGTACTGTCTTAATATAATGAGATTGTGACAATGCCATGCCTTGAGGAGTCTTATGGATCTTAATACCCAGAATTAAATCAGCAACTCCCAAGTCTTTCATATCAAACTTGCTAGTTAGCATATGCTTAGTCGCATTTATGTTGGCAATGTCATTACTCATTATCAGCATATCATCCACATATAAGCAAACAATGACTATGTGATTTGGAACATTTTTAATGTGCACACATTTATCACATTCATTTATCTTAAAACCATTTCACAACATTGTTTGGTCAAATTTCGCATGCCATTGTTTGGGTGCTTGTTTTAGTCGGTAAAGGGACTTAACAAGTCTACATACCTTCTTTTCTTTAACTGGAACCACAAACCTTTCAGGTTGTTCCATGTAGATTTCTTCCTCCAAATCTCCATTTAAGAAGGTTGTCTTAACGTCCATTTGTTGAATTTCAAGACCATAAACTGCAGCTAATGCTACTAACATTTGTATGGACGTAATTCTTGTAACTGGAGAGTATGTATCAAAATAGTCAAGACCTTCTCGTTGTCTATACCCTTTGACCACAAGTCTTGCCTTATATTTATCAATAGTTCCATCATCTTTCATTTTCCTCTTAAAAATCTATTTAGAACCTAACGGTTTATTTCCAGGAGGAAGATCAACCAATTCCCATGTATGGTTGTTCAATATGGATACTATTTCACTATTGACTGCCTCTTTCCAAACTAATGATTCCGAAGAAGACATAGCTTCTTTAAATGTTCGAGGCTCATTATTCCAATAAGAGAGTCACAAAATCTGGTCAAAATGAAGTAGACGTTCTTTTACATTTACTACGTCTTGCATCCTCCTGATTAAATGTACTTTTTTTTGTTTCTTCCCGAGGTCATTTAGATCCTTCACCAATCGACTCATATTCCTTTTTATACGGATATATATTTTCAAAGAACTCAGCACTATCTGATTCTATAACCGTATTATTATGAATATCGGAATTTTTTTATTTATGAACGAAAAATCGATATGCTTTACTGTCGGTCGCATATCCTATGAAAACACAATCAACGGTTTTCGCTCCTATTTTTACCCTTGGGTATAAGAACTTGCACTTTAGCCAAACATCCCCACACTTTAAGATAATTCAAGTTGGGCTTCCTACCTTTCCATTTTTCATATGGAATCGATTGCGTTTTGCAATGGGGTACTCGATTTAGTATCTGGTTAGCCGTAAGAATGGCTCCCCTCCAACAAGTTCATTGGCAAACCAGAACTTATCAACAATGAGTTCATCATCTCCTTTAGTGAACGATTCTTTCTTTCCACAATCCCATTGGATTGGGGCGTGTAAGGGGACGTTGTTTGATGAATAGTTCCATATTCTAAACATATTTCTTCAAAAGGAGATTCATATTCACCACCCCTATCACTTCTTATCATTTTAATTTTCTTGTTAAGTTGCGTTTGAACTTCATTTTTGTATTGCTTGAATGCGTCTATTGCTTCATCTTTACTATTAAGTAAGTAAACATAGAAATATCGAGTCATGTCGTCAATAAAAGTTATGAAATACTTCTTTCCATTGCGAGATAGTATTGACTTCACGTCGCAAATATCTATGTGAATTAAGTCTAAAGGATTTGAATTCCTTTCAACTGACTTATAAAGATGCTTAACATACTTAGATTCCACACATATTTGACATTTTGATTTGTCGCATTTAAACTTAGGCAATACTTCCAAATTAATCATTTTCCGCAAGGTTTTATAATTGACATGTACCAAATGTATATGCCATAAATCATTTTACTCAAGAAAGTAAGAAGAAGCTGAAGTTTTATTATTCTCAACGACCATTACATTCAGTTTGAAAAGGCACTCAGTAAGGTAACCTATAACGACCCGGCCTGTCATTTTTAGAATTTACGCCCCGATCCCCTATTAACTGCTTTTCCCGTGTTTATTTCTGCAATTTTGAGTTGCCTGGATGTTCGGTTTTGAATTACAGAGAGTTTTGGGACACAGTCCCTAAATGAGAGTTTAAGTCTTGGAAATTTGACTATAGTCAGAATAGTGTAAAGACGGCCTCGAAATGGAAATTTGATGGTTCCATTAGCTCCGTTGGATGATTTCGAGTTTAGGGGCGTGGTCGGATTGTGTTTTGGAGGTCCGTAACTAATTTAGGCTTGAAATGCCGAAAGATAGATTTTTGAAGTTTCCGATTTGATAAAGAGATTTTGATCCGAGGGTCGGAATGGAATTTCGAAAGTTGTAGTAGCTTCGTAGTGTTGAAGGTGATGTGTGTGCAAAATTTCAGGTCATTCGGACGAGATTTGATAGACTTTTTGATCAAAAATGTATTTTGGGAAAATTTGGAGTTCTTAGGCTTGAATCCATGGTTAATTTGAGGTTTCGATGTTTTTTTAGGTGTTTTAAGGATTGGTACAAGTTTGGACAGTGGTATTAGACTTGTTGGTGCCTTTGGTTGAGGTCCCGGGGGCCTCGAGATGATTTCGGAGGGTTGACGGGGAGTTTGAGGGGTGTGTGCAGCTGCTGAACTTTGCTGCTTCTGGTATTTCCGCACCTGCAGTTTGGGGACCGCAGGTGCGATGCCGCACATGCGGAAAGGGAGCCGCAGAAGCGGATTATTGAGGAATTGTCAGGGGACCGCAGATGCGGTTATGGGACTGCACCTGCGAAGCCGCAGGTGCGAAATGTTGAGCGCAGGTGCGATTTGGTCTGTTAAGTGAAGAACCGCAGAAGCGGTTATGAGGCCGCATATGCGGGACCGCAGAAGCGGTCCACAGGCCGCAGATGCGGAAACTGCTGGACAGATTGATTTAAAAGGGGTTCCACGACCTTGGGGTTATTTCCACCATTTTTATCTCGGCTTTGGAGCTTTTTGGGCGATATGAAAGAGGGATTTCAGGGGAACTTCATTGAGGTAAGGAATTTGGACTTAAAACTCGTTCCTATGTCATTATTTCACGGATTAGAGCTAGAAATTACGGAAATTTAGGGTGAAAATTTGGAGAAACTAGGGCTTAGTATTGGAGACCTTTAATTGAGGATTTGATGGACCGTTTGGGGTTCGATCTTGGTAATTTTGGTATGCATGAACTCGTGAGAGTGTGTGGATTCTGGAAATATAAATTTCACCCTATTCCGAGACATGGGCCCGAGGGGCGTTTTGGTCATTTTACCTAATTTCGCGTATTAGCTTAGAATTTAATTGTAGAATTAGTTATTTGAAGTATTATTTACATGATGAAATTTAATTGAATAGATTTGGGCCATTTGGAGTCGAATACTCGTGGCAAGAACGTGGTTTCGGGTTGACAATTGAGCCGGTTCGAGGTAAGTGGCTTGTCTAACCTTGTGTGGGGGACTCTCCCCTTAGGATTGATATCGTGATACTTGAAATGCCTTGTACGTGAGGTGACGAGTGCGTACTTGTGCTAATTGTTGGAAATCCAGTTTTTCATTAAAAATAGCCTTAAATTGTGTTCTTCCAATTCTTTCTTACATTATTTGGAAACTTAGTCGGCTGTTAGTCTAGAGAAGCATGTCTATTTGACTAAATTTCTCTATTTGTTTTAACTGCCTTATTTGTATTACGTGAAGCATGCTAGGTTAGAATTACATGTTTTGCCTTGGTATGAAGTTGAGCTTAATTGAGTATATCCTTTTTCTGCTATTGTTGTGCATTTCGTTTTGGGGCTACGGGAAGGCATCCCGGGAGATCCCCTGTACGTATTTATGATCGAGCTAAGGTGCGGGGTACCGAGAGATCCCTGGCACATATATTGAGGATACTAAGAGATCCTCGGGATACCAAGAGATCCCTGATATATATATTGAGGATACCAAGAGATCCTCGGGATACAAAGAGATCCCTAGCATATATTGAGGATACCAAGAGATCCTCGGATATACATGTTGAGGATACTAAGAGATCCTCGGGATACTGAGAGATCCCCGATTATTATCCTTGTGATTGTTTGCCTCTGTATCAGTTATAGTTGTCTTATATCCTGCGATATTTATACTGTTGTACTTATTTATACTGCTCTTATCTGCACTGTCGAACTTCATATTATTATTTAATCTCAGTAGGGCCTTGACCTTCCTCGTCACTACCCAACCGAGGTTAGGCTTGGTACTTACTGAGTACCGTTGTGGTGTACTCATGCCCTTCCTGCGCATGTTTTTTGTGTGCAGATCCAGGTACTTCGACTCAGTCCTATCACTCTTGAGGCGAGGCGACTGCTATAGCGACTTCGAGGTATATCTGCCGCGTCCGCAGATCGAGGAGTCTCTTTCTATTCTTGCTGTTTAGTATTAGCCCTTCTGTATTTCTGTTCTTGTTAGACATTCTGGAGTTAGAGCTATGTAGTATTTCTTAGCTTGTGATTCATGGGTTTCCGGGTCTTGGATTTATGTGTTGGTTTTGAGAGTTAAATATTGTGTAAGCCGAGCGGCACATTTAAACGTTGTTTATTTCTTTATTCCTGTTTCAAATTGTTTTACTTCCGCAAAAAAAAATGGTTTATTTTCCGCATTTTAGGCTTACCTAGTCGTAGAGACTAGGTGTCGTCACGATGGTTCACGGAGGGCGAACCGGGGTCGTGACAAGTTGGTATCAGAGCTCTAGGTTCATAGGAGTCATGAATCACAAGTCGGTTTATTAGAGTCTCGCTGATCGGTATGGAGACATCTGTACTTATCTACGAGAGGCTATGTAACTGTTAGGAAAATTCCGTTTCGTTTGATTTCCTTGTCGTGTGAGATTTTTGATATCACAATTCTAAACTTCTGTCTTCTATTTTCTCACAGATGGTGAGGACACGTGCTACTCGAGATGACCAGGCACCCGCGCCCCCTACTGGAGCCGTCAAAGGCCGTGGCCGGGGTAGAGGCCGAGGATGCGCTCGTGGTGCAGCCAGAGAACCCGCGCGAGCTGCCGCCGAGGTACCCCCAGCAGTACCAGCCGGAGTCCAGACACCTGATGCATCTGCTACTACTACTCCAGCACTCCAGGAGACCTTGGCACAGTTTATGACTATGTACACCACTCTAGCTCAGGCAGGGTTGCTTCCCCTTGCTGCAGCTACATCCCAAGCCGGGGGAGGAGCACAGACTCCCGCCGCC
>NW_017670588.1:109276-152737 GCF_001879085.1 Nicotiana attenuata
GTTGGGGAGGTTGCTTACGAGCTTGCCTTACCTCCCAGCTTGGCAGGGGTTCATCCGGTATTTCATGTCTCGATGCTCCGGAGGTATCACGGTGATCCGTCACATGTGTTGGATTTCAGCTCAGTCCAGTTGGAGAAGGATCTATCTTATGTTGAGGAGCCAGTGGCAATATTGGACAGGCAGGTTAGGAAGCTGAGGTCAAAGAACATTGCATCGGTGAAGGTTCAGTGGCGACGTCAGCCGGTCGAGGAGGCGACCTAGGAGACCGAACAGGATATGCGCAGCCAGTACCCTCATCTTTTCACTACTTCAGGTATGTCCCTATGCTCGTTCGAGGACGAACGAATATTTAAGTGTGGGAGGATGTAACAACCCGGCCAGTCGTTTTTAGAATTTACGCCCCGATCCCCTATTAACTGCTTTCCCCGTGTTTATTTCTACTATTTTGAATTGCCGGGATGTTCGGTTTCGAATTTCGGAGAGTTTTGGGACACTTAGTCCCTAAATGAGAGCTTAAGTCTTGGAAATTTGACCATAGTCAGAATAGTGTGAAGACGTCCTCGGAATGGAAATCTGATGGTTCCATTAGCTCCATTGGGTGATTTCAGGATTAGGGGCGTGGTCGGATTGTGTTTTGGAGGTCTGTAGCTAATTTAGGCTTGAAATTACGAAAAGATAGATTTTTGAAGTTTCCGGTTCGATAGCGAGATTTTGATCCGAGGGTCGGGATGGAATTCTGAAAGTTGGAGTAGCTTTGTAGTGTTGAATGTGACGTGTGTGCAAAATTTCAGGTCATTCGGACAAGATTTGATAGACTTTTTGATCAAAAACGTATTTTGGGAAAATTTGGAGTTCTTAGGCTTGAATCCATGGTTAATTTGAGGTTTCGACGTTGTTTTAGGTGTTTTAAGGATTGGTACAAGTTTGGACAGTGGTATTAGACTTGTTGGTGCCTTTGGTTGAGGTCCCGGGGGCCTCGAGATAATTTCGGATGGTTGACGGGGAGTTTGAGGGGTGTGTGCAGCTGCTGAACTTTGCTGCTTCTAGTATTTCCGCACCTGCGGTTTGGGGACCACAGGTGCGATGCCGCACATGCGGAAAGGGAGCCGCAGAACCGGATTATTGAGGAATTGTCAGGGGACCGCAGATGCGGTTATGGGACTGCACCTGCGAAGCCGCAGGTGCAGAATGTTAAACGCAGGTGCGATTTGGTCCGTTAAGTGAAGAACCGCAGAAGCGGTTATGAGGCCGCATATGCGGGACCGCAGAAGCGGTCCACAGGCCGCAGATGCGGAAACTGCTGGACAGATTGATTTAAAAGCGGATCCGCGACCTTGGGGTTATTTCCACCATTTTTATCACGGCTTTGGAGCTTTTTGGGCGATTTGAAAGAGGGATTTCAGGGGAACTTCATTGAGATATGGAATTTGGACTTAAAACTCGTTCCTATGTCATTATTTCATGGATTAGAGCTATAAATTATGGAAATTTAGGGTGAAAATTTGGGAAAACTAGGGCTTAGTATTGGAGACCTTTGATTGAGGAATTGATGGACCATTTGGGGTTCGATCTTGGTAATTTTAGTATGCATGAACTCGGGAGAGTGTGAGGATTCTGGAAATATAAATTTCACCCTATTCCGAGACGTGGGCCCGAGGGGCGTTTTGGTCATTTTACCTAATTTCGCGTATTAGCTAAGAATTTAATTGTAGAATCAGTTACACTAAGTATTATTCACATTATGAAATTTAATTGAATAGATTTGGGCCATTTGGAGTCGAATACTCGTGGCAAGAACGTGGTTTCGGGTTGACAATTGAGCCGGTTCGAGGTAAGTGGCTTGTCTAACCATGTGTGGGGGACTCTCCCCTTAGGATTGATATCGTGATACTTGAAATGCCTTGTACGTGAGGTGACGAGTGCGTACTTGTGCTAATTGTTGGAAATCCGATTTTTCATTAAAAATAGCCTTAAATTGTGTTCTTCCGATTCTTGCTTACATTATTTGGAAACTTAATCGGCTGTTAGTCTAGAGAAGCATGTCTATTTGACTAAATTGCTCTATTTGTTTTAACTGCCTTATTTGTATTACGTGAAGCATGCTAGGTTAGAATTACCTATTTTGCCTTGGTATGAAGTTGAGCTTAATTGAGTATATCCTTTTTCTGCTATTGTTGTGCATTTCGTTTTGGGGCTACGGGAAGGCATCCCGGGAGAACCCCTGTACGTATTTATGATCGAGCTGAGGTGCGGGATACCGAGAGATCCCTGGCACACATATTGAGGATACTAAGAGATCCTCGGGATACCAAGAGATCCCTGATATATATATTGAGGATACCAAGAGATCCTCGGGATCCCAAGAGATCCCTAGCATATGTTGAGGATACCCAGAGATCCCCGGATATACATGTTGAGGATACTAAGAGATCCTCGGGATACTGAGAGATCCCCGATTATTATCCTTGTGATTGTTTGCCTCTGTATCAGTTATAGTTGTCTTATATCCTGCGATATTTATACTGTTGTACTTATTTATACTGCTCTTATCCGCACTGTCGAACTTCATATTATTATTTAATCTCAGTAGGGCCCTGACCTTCCTCATCACTACCCAACCGTGTTTAGGCTTGGTACTTACTGAGTACCACTGTAGTGTACTCATGCCCTTCCTGCGCATGTTTCTCATGTGGAAATCCAGGTACTTCGACTCAGTCCTATCACTCTTGAGGCGAGGCGACTGCTATTGCGACTTCGAGGTATATCTGCCGCGTCCGCAGACCGAGGAGTCTCTTTCTATTCTTTCTGTTTAGTGTTAGCCCTTCTGTATTTCCGTTCTTGTTAGACATTCTGGAGTTAGAGCTATGTAGTATTTCTTAGCTTGTGATTCATGGGTTTCCGGGTCTTGGATTATGAGTTGGTTTTGAGAGTTAAATAATGTGTAAGCCGAGCGGCACATTTAAACACTGTTTATTTCTTTATTCCAATTTCAGATTGTTTTACTTCCGCAAAAAAAAAATTGGTTTATTTTCCGCATTTTAGGCTTACCTAGTCGTAGAGACTAGGTGTCGTCACGATGGTTCACGGAGGGCGAACTGGGGTCGTGACATATCCTACAAACATCTCATTCTTACTTATTACAACCTTATTAGATACAAAAACACACTTAAACCCGTTCTTAACGAGAAGTCCAGCAGATACAAAGTTCTTCCTAATCTCAGGAACATGAATGACGTTGTTCAGAGTCACCACCTTGCCAGAAGTCATTTTCAGAAATATCTTGCCACATTCTTCAACTTTAGCCGTTGCAGAATTTACCATAGAAAGTTTCTCTTCGAGTCCAACGGGAGCATATGTAGCAAATGCTTCTCTAACAGCACAAACGTAGCGAGTAGCTCCAGAATCAATCCATCAATCCTTTGGATTTCCCACCAGGTTGCACTCAGAAAGCATAGCACACAAGTCATCAATATCTTCGTGCTTTTCAACCATGTTTGCTTGACCCTTCTTCTTGTCTTTCCTTGGAGCACGACAATCTGCAGATTTGTGTCCAGCTTTCCCACAATTGTAGCAATTTCTGTTGAACCGCTTCTTGCTTGGGTTGCTTTTCGGTCCAGAAGCCTTCTTCCTCTTTCTATTATTTTGAGGAGCATTCTCAACAATGTTTGCTCCCATTATGGTTGAGTTTCCGCGGCCTTTCTTTTCAACAGCTTTGTTGTCCTCTTCGATTCTCAACCGAACAATGAGATCTTCAAGCGACATCTCCTTGCGTTTGTGTTTCAAGTAGTTTTTGAAGTCCTTCCACAAAGGAGGCAACTTCTCAATCATCGCTACAACTTGGAATGATTCATTGATGACAAGACCTTCAATAAAAATTCTATTAGTAAAAATAATATAATTAATACTTTCAAAATCAGTATTAATTCGACTTATACCTTCAGCAAGGAGATCATGAATAATCACAGCAATTCCTGGACTTGGGTAATAACAGACTTCTATCTACCATTTTGTAGTCCAAAAATTTAGCGGCAACAAATTTCTTCAACCTGGCATCTTCAGTTTTGTATTTCTTTTCATGCGCAATCCACAGTTCCTTTGATGTCTCCATATTACTATAGACGTTATACAGATCATCTGTCACGACCCAAACCGATGGGCCGCGACGGGCACCCGATACCTTACCCAATCGAGCACCAACGTAGTGTATCTTTCTTATTACATCATCATATACACGTGACATACGGGCCTAAAGGCCAACATGATCATTTATAATTTCTAAACTTAGGCTGACGAGGCCATACAAGTATTCGTTTACAGATTTGTCTATAAGCCTCTAAGAGTACATAAGTATCATAAAGGTCGAGACTGAGCCCCACCATACCAATCAATACATGTCTTAATTATACTGACCAAATAAGCAACTCCGAAGCAAATGGAGCGCACCAACATCTTCCGCTGAGCTGATAGCCTACTTGGAGGGCTCTCGACCTGTCTATCGGGACCTGCGGGCATGAAACGCAGCGTCCCCAGGCAAAAGGGACATCAGTACGAATAATGTACCGAGTATGTAAGGCGCATAAATAAGTACGACATGGAAGAAATGTAGAGTAAATGACTCAACCTGTAAGTCTGGATAACTCTGTAAATCATGAAATAGTTATAGTGTCATGCATATGTGTATGAATGTCATGTCGTGCATAGGTACATATGTTCATAACATCATCAAGCCTCTGAGGGCATCCCATCATATCATCTCGGCCACTGTGGGCAAATCATCAACGTATACCAGCTGATCAGGTGGTGGTGCGTATATAACGCCATAGCCTTTTCCATATCCCATATACATATATATACATACATACATATATATATATATATATATATCGCCATCTGATCATGGGTCAATGTGCATGTGTAAATGCATGAAATGCATATGAAATACGTTAATAAAATCTCTCGGTACGTCATAAGACCATCATGCCTCTGATTTATATTATGAAATAAACTTCACCAACTTACGTATTTTTGAGACCCATGAACACATGATAGAATAATATGACACATGGGAGAATAAGAATATACACATCTTTTGGTAATGGATGGACAAATTGAACAATCTCATATAGTACAGAAACAAATTTACATTTTTGTCCTTTCATAATAAAGTGGATAAATGTATGTTTCTAATAGCATATTCAATAGGCATATCTTGACTTCAAAATACTACGGATCGATTTTATCTCCAATTATCTACCTCATCTTTCTAGAATGGATTCAAAATTATGTTAGTTCATTTGGATTAACTCGTCATCATAATTTACCATACTTTATTCCTAGTCAAAGTGGCTCACTCCAGGAATTTAACTCTTTGAGTTTCTTTTTCTTGAAGGCGTGGGAGAATAATGTAATAGAGTAATTTATGAAAGTTGTGCATTTGCTCGTTTCGCTTGTGTCATATAGATCATGCCAAAAAGAAGGAAGGGATAGCCTTAACATACCTGGACAGATTCTCTTGATAATTCCTCTAACACACGTCTTTTGCGAAGAATACATAACGACGGATCGAAGTAGGAAAAAATCCATATGATATTCTTGAGAAAGATTGCACCGTACTCCTTTAGAACCGTGAAAATTTCATTGCCAAGCAGCTAGTAATTTCCGTAAGAAATTTGTTGAAGCTGGATGTAACGTCTGTTTTGAAAGTTTGAATTGGGAATAGGTGATATGATTTTGATGAGGCCTGAAGTTATCTCAAGTCTTTGCTGATTTTGAGTTCAATTAAGCCAAAAGTCTGCCAAGTTTTGTAAGAATCTTACTTTAAATGCCACCTTTCAACCAAAAATGGTTAGTCACTTAATTTGAGGGGGGCTGCCACGTCACCACTTAGTCCTTATCATATATATCCCTAATTAATTAGAAAATATCCTGTTACCCGGTAATTAACCAATTACCCGCATAATTAAGAATTATCTCAAATTACTTAAAATTTTACTTATTTTTAATACACTTTATACATCCTACTATCATGGTCATATGGTACCTTGTATGGTACTAGCCCATAAATATCGGGTATTATTTCTCGGCCCGTATTTTGTCCCATCATGCCCAATTTGGACGAAAATTCATTTTCCCTGACTTGCTTCCCCTCTCACCTTCACGAATTTACTCATCACTTGTTTGAAATAGCAAAATCCTTAAAATCTCCAAATAATCTTTACCTTGGACTGATGTCAATTACCTTACGACAAATTCAACGTATAATACTACAGGGTGCAACATCGTCGTAATTTAATACTGCGAAGCGCAACATCATCGCAATGTAATGCTGCAGGAAGAAATATCGACGTAATATTGCGGGGCGTAACATCGTCCTCCAGTCACTAAGAATGTAATTCTTGCATAGAAAATCAGAATGCTTGCACGCCTCAGTCACGAGAAAGCGTTCATTCTCTGGAGTTTCATCGGGCAGCATAGGAACATCTTCCTTAATAAACTTCTGTAGACTTAAAGTCGTCAAGTAGAAGAACATCTTCTACTGCCACCACTTGAAATCCCGGAAGAAATCTCGGGTTTTTCTGCAGATGCCAATGCCGGTGTTGTTCGGCTTGTCGATGCATTGCAGTCACCATAGGAACAGTTTGGTTCCCGTTGTCATTCATCATTTCTGTAAAAGAATCACACAAACAAACGTTTAATAAACGGCAAAGTTTTTATATCTTCAAACCGAAAAAAAACTGGAGTAGAAAATCACGTAGATTTTAATCTCCAATGGAGTAGAAAATCGCCACGAAGGCTTTAATCTCCAAAACGGGAGTAGAAACCCACAAAGGTTTTAATCTCCAGAATAGTGAGGTTAACACAAATACAGAAAATAATTAAGTTCCTTAAGCTTGTTAGTAAACTGTATTTGTATAATAATTCTAGAGAAAATAAAATAACGTATAAACAGAAATGTAAAAAGAAACAGAATTTAATCCGAGCCCATTGAATTCACAGTGTTTCCTTAAGGAACTTAATCCCCTCCTAGTACCCGAGGTTATGGATTATTTTCTCCCAGGATAGAACGAATTATATACTGGTGTAGCGGTACTTCAAACCCCAGTGTTTCAGCAAACACAATGATCGGTAGCAAATCACACTTACTGTTACTTTCTTTGTAGTTAAACAATGTAGAAGAAAGGAGGAGAATTCAGAATTTCATATGGAAAATCTGAGAGAATGGACTGCTATTTATAGCCCCAACCTGTTGAGTTCAAACGAAGAGGTGCGACTCTTCAGAGGTCAGTTACGTAAAATGACCATAATGTAAATGGCCATTTACACAAATCAAAACGGGAATTCAAACGCTGAGGAAATTACTTTTCCGTTACAAAAATGGATAATTTGGATTTAATATTAATATTTCGTTACAAAAAATGAATATTTAATAATATTACGTTAATATTTACCATTAACAAATAATTTTGTCCAAAAATCAATCAATCGACCGATCATTTGACCAAATCCAAATCCGAATCCAAATCTTAATCCGAATCAAAATCCAAATCCGAAGCCGAAGCCGAAATCGAGCGACGACGACGACGGCGCGAGACTTGCCTTCTTCTTATCTCTTTAAGATCTAGAAGAAGAGCAATTGTATATATACCCATCAAAAGTCTTTTCCTCCTCCAATATGGGATAATGTCCCTTTGTCAAAGAGGGAAAGTCAAATATTTCATTTTTCCCTCCATTTCCCATTCACCCTCTTTTAAGCTAAAATAAGCTTAAAGAACTCAACATCATCTTCCATGGCTTCGATCCACTGATTTTTGTGAGTATCTTGCATGGCTTCATCATAAATCTCAGGTTCTCTCATGTCAAATCAAAAGTACATACTCAGCAGGAGGATAGCGCATGGATTTTTGCTTCTCCCTTGTAGATCTTCTAAGAGAGGTTTCAGGAGCATTCGAAGTAGTTACCTGAGCAGGAATCGGTTGCTGATCAACCATAACTTCATCAACTAGAGCATCCATAACATCTACACCATGATGATCATTTTGATCTTGATCATTATCTCCATCATTGTCTTGGGTTGCTTCATGTGCAATAGGTGCCTTAACAATAGAAACTGTATCAATATCAACTAAGATCTCATTACTCTGAGAATCTATCTTCTCAGCTTTGTCAATATCTTCAATAGTCTGATCTTCAAAGAATATTGCATCACGACTTCTAATAAGTTTATTGACAACGTAAAAACGATACCCAAACTCCTCTTGACCATAACCGATAAAGATGCACTGCTTAGTTTTGACATCTATTTTCGATCTCTCATCTTTAGGAACATGCACACAAGCTTTACACCCAAAAATTCTCAGGTGATCATAAGAAACATATTTGGAAAACCAAACTCTGTCTGGGCATCACCATCCAAAGCAACAGCAGGAGACAAATTGATAACATACGCAATAGTGTTAAGTGCTTCCGCCCAAAATGAATTTGGAAGTTTAGCTTCTGAAAGCAGGCATCTAACTCTTTCAACTAGAGTTCAATTCATCCTCTCTGCCAAACCATTCAATTGAGGCGTCTTGGACGGAGTTCTGATGACGAATTCCTTGTTCCTTGCAATAGTTATAAAAGGGACCACAATATTCACCACCATTGTCAGTGGTGGGAATATATTTTAATTTCTTCCCCGTCTGTCTCTCAGCTAAGGCCTGAAAGTCTTAAACACGCCAAGTGCTTGATCTTTAGATTTCAAAGGATACACCCAGAGCTTACGAGAATGATCATCAACGAAGTTCAGAAAGTAAAGTGCACCACCTTTTGACTTTACTTAAAAGGACCACACAAATCAGAGTGTACTAGCTTCAATAAATCGGGCTTTCTTGAGGAAGGATGGCTATGAAAGGAAACTCTTTTCTGTTTGCCAGCTAAACAATGGATACACCTTTTCAGCTTTGCTTGTTTCACTCCAAAAGGCAAACTTTTCTTAGCCAAACACGTAATCCCCCTCTCGCTCATATGGCTTAATAATTTGTGCCACAATTTTGATAAAGTGTCACTTTCCACCAGATTTATGGAGTCATTAAGAATAGAGCCCTGTGTCGTATATAAATGGCCAGACTTGACTCCTTGAGCCACTACTAACGAGCCCTTGGTGAGCTTCTATTAGCCATTAAAGAGGGCATTATGGTAACCTTCATCGTCTAATCTTCCTACGGAGATCAAATTGAAAGGAAAGTCTGGAGCATGCTTGACATCTTGAAGAACTAACGTTGAACCATTATTAGTTTTCAAATAAATTGTGCCAACACCAAACACCTTAACTTCACTGGCATTGCCCATCTTTAACACTGCAGGATCAACAAGAGTATAAGATGAGAAAAAGTCTTTTCCTTGTGTGACATGTGAGGTAGCTCCAGAAGCTACTATCCGGATCGTCTCATGGGATACCAAATTGATGACGTTTTTATCATAAGCAAAAAGAAGGTCATCTCGAACAATAGCAGCAATATTGTTCTCGTTATTTTCAACTTTCTTTCCATCTCTAATGTCTTGCAACAACTTGTGGCAAAACCTTTTGATATGTCCTTTCTTGCCACAGTGGATGTAATATTATGGTATTTGGACCTTGACTTACTTCTACTTTTACCTCTATTCCACGAGCCTCTTGGTCTATCTCTCCCCCGGACTTCTGTAACCAAGATATCTGCTTGTGAGGACGAACCCTGAGATTTTCTCCTTACTTCCTTGTTCAATACACCACTCTTGGTATATTCCATGGTCACCTTACCTCTAGGAGCTGAATTTGTCAAAGAAACACGAAGAGTTTCCCAAGAGTCTGGCAGAGTATTAAGAAGCCAAAGACCTTGTATCTCATCATCAAATATGGTTGCGAACATTATCTTCAACCCATTGTCGTATATATCCACATACTTTTTGTGCTCGAAATTCAAATCTTCATCAGATACACTCTCGGGTTTATGAGCTGAAAAAACGGGTAGATGCATCTTCTTCACGAACAACAAGTCTTTCATCTTTCTTCTCCAAACATTATAATTGCTCCCATTTAAACATACCATCTTGCTCATATTCGCCTCCATTCCGTAACAATCCGGATAAATAACCAAGGCTCGGATACCACTGTTATGTCGAAGAAGAGGTAAACCCGAAAATAAAGAAGATAAAGAACACCAAATTTTAATGTGAAAAACCCTTCAAATCGAAGGTAAAAATCATAGGAACACAAGGATCCAAAAATCTCCACTATAACAATAAGAGGTTTATAAAAGTTCTCCAAATTGGCTACACAACAAGTGCCAAACACGGAGCAACAATAGCAACAAGAGCAACGACAAATCAAAGAAAGAGGAGAATCCACAAAAATGAAGCTGATGTTCAAGGCTCGAAATCATATGCTACGGGCCTTCAAATTCGATCCTCACCGTTAAAATCAAAGACCAAGATATTACGAACACTCAGCCAAAATTTCAGCACGATCCAACGGTTAACGAATCGGAAAATGTGATTTGGAATTGGCTGGTCGGAACAAAAAGCTGCAGCAAAAACAAATATTTTTCTTCTCTCTACTCTCTTGATGAAAGCTCTCTCAAAAACCACTCTTATATGCTTAAGTCTTTCAAAGACTTGTATCAATGAGCATGGAATGATTCTCTAAGGTTGTCCTATTTATAGATCATGAGTGGTGCTTTCTCTTAAAGCCAAAACACACTCAAAATAGGAATAAACGACGAATCTATTTTCGAATAGGAATAAAAACAAAAAGAGAATAGGATTAGGCCATTGGGCCTTTGGCGAGACAACATGGGCATGAGCCCAACAGCAAGTATATGATAGATGGAATGAGACAAATTTGATGTCACTTTATTCTAGTAGGTTCTTTTGTTTTGTGGGCTTTAAAATTTAAATAGAGAAAGAGAGAGTAAATGAACAAAGTAGTAGTAGTTACTTTTAATGCTTTCTATAGACTAAAGAGGTGTGGTAGTTGTAGCTAGCTTTATCAACAGAAGAATGACCCACTAAGGTCCAAAATTGACCATGACTTAAATGAGAACATTATAAACTTGACTTTAGTAGTATCCTGTCCCATCTATACATGAATGTAAGAGCAGTCAGTAGGTAGCAATGTGAAAGCCAATTCACAAGGGTCCCTCCCCTTGGTCCTTGTCTGATGGACTAAAATTCTTCATACATGGGAAGGGGGAAAAGTGCCTCTGTTCAAACAAAGTTGCGGATGTAGGTTTTCGACAATAGGAAGCGAGAAAGTGAAAATATATGCTTTCGATAGTCAGTTTGCGAACCCGCCAAAAATTACTTATTTTAAAAAATATTTTGGTTCAAAATTACTTTTCGAAAAAGTATATTTATAAAATAGCAGTTAGCGTTTGGCCAACTCATTTGAATGGTATTTTTTGCAAGCTTATTGTGTTTGGCTAATCTTTCCAAAAAGTACTTTTAAGTATCAAATTATGAAAAAGGATAGTAATAATTCAGTTTGCTATTAGTATTATATACAAAAGAAAAATGAATTTAAATATTTATTAAAAAAAATTAATTAAAATATATATAAAGTATAAAGTATAAATAAAAAATTCAAGTCAATATAAAATAAAATTATTCCAAAGCAATAACATTTAGTATCTAGTATTACTTATTGTTTACATGATAATTTAAATATATCAAAATAAAATATTAATATAAATTAAAATCTACTCTTAGGAATAGGAGAAAGGGAATAAAAATGAGAATTTTACGTGAATGTGCCAAAAAAGACACCATTTATCAACAACTAGCTATTTTAGTCATGCTATCACAAATAGTCAAAAAAATTACCAATGATATACAACATTCAAAAAATATAAGAAAAAAAAGATTTTTTCCAATGGGTATTATTGTGGTCCGTTGAAAATACATAGATGAGGCAATATATAAAATTTGACGAAGTTTGAAGTGTGTTAGACTAGTTTGCAGTTAAAATTCATTACCAATGATATATAATATTAAAAAGATTAGGCAAAAAAGAATTTTTTTCAATGGGTAAGGTTGAAATTCGTTGAAAATACATAGATGGGGTAATAAATAAAATTTTGAGCAAGATTGGAGGTTATTTGGACTGGATTGGTGTCAAAATTCGTAGTTAAACTCGAGTTTAAAAAAACTTTTCTGCGAACACATGTATCAAACTTGTATCACACATGTATCTCACACATAGGTATACATGAATATACATGTGATACACAATAAAAATATGATTGAAGTAAAAAGAGAGAAAAAAGGTATGGTAGAATAAAAAGGAAAAGGAAACGAAAAATGTTAAATTAACGAGGAATTATTTGGAAATAATAAATTTGCTGTAAGGTTATTTTTGTCTTGAATAACTTAATATTCTGCTTCCGCTTCTGATTCTTGGAAGAAGCTAGAATTTATAGCTTCTCCCCAAAAATAGAAAAAATGCTTCTGCTGCTGCACAAAAGTACTTTTTAATATAGGCCAAACACCTTAAATTTTTCAAAAAGTACTTTTTTGATAACAAAAAAAAAGTATTTTTGGCCTCCCATAAGCTTGACCAAACAGGCTCTAATATGAAGTGCAAAAGTACTTGTTCTCCTTAGTGTTATATGTACATACATATGACTGAGGGGTCATTTGGTATGACATATTAGAAAAAATAATAAATAATAGTTGTAAGCATTTAAATTTTATTGAATTTAAATTCAATAGAATAATTTGGACTATATTTTAAATTCAAGATATATTAGTCCATATAAATTTATTAGGCTAATATAATTATATAAGTCCGATATAGATGGACCTAATAAATTAGTCCAAGTTCATTGGGCTAAAGTGATGAGCCCACTTCATTAAGCCCAAGATGACATCTTCCTAGAGGCCCAATTTGGTACCACATGTCAAATGATGTGGCACGCCAAGTCAAACAAAAGAGCCAATAGGATCGTGCCACATGTCAAAATAACAAGGCATGTCAAGCCAAATCAAAAGGCCAATGAAACCGCGCCACGTGTGCAAGTGACATGTTCTGGCCAATCAAATGCGGCCATGTCACACTTCAATTTAATTAGTCGGAAAGAGTTTGTTCTTATCGCAACTCCTCCCTTCTACAACTATAAATAGGGGTCTTCATAACCCATAAAAGACACCAGAAGTGATAACAAGAAGCAAGAGAGTGCTCGTGGATCAAACGCCACAAATTTCTCTACAAGTTTCAAGCTTCAAGCAATAAAGTGTTCAAGTTCAAGTTCAAGAAATCAAGTTTAAGCTCAAGAACAAAGAACAAATCAAAATTCAAGGACTACGAGTTCGAATCAAAGTTCGTGCTAGTTAAATTCAATATCATCGTTCGTGGCAACAAATATAGATTCATGATCAAGCTCAAAGGCCCTTGAATTTATTTACTATTGAAAAGAAGAATCAGAGGATTCATAGAGATTATAACACTCAAACTATTTGAAATCAAATATTACGATTGTTGCAATATTTTTCGGTCTCGATTATATTCCCGACGCAAATTTATTGTCTACGGTAGTATTAGCTTTGGTATTATTAATTCCTTGTTTGGTAGTGTTTTTCAATCTATTATAACTACTACACGTATTAGTTATACACACTATTTGGTATTATCCTATATATAACTAATACATACCAAATCATGGCATTAGTAATATCATGGTTTTTAATACATAGATAAACATGTATACACTCCTATGCAATGCATATTATTTTTAATACACCAAATCAAATAGTGGATAAGAAATAATCTCAGCATAACTAGTCTCACCATAACTAATCTCAGCATTACTAATCTCAACATTTCTAATATACCATATTCAATACTATTCTTATACACCCTACCAAACGACCCCTAATTTATTAAGCATATCTCTATGGTAAGATCGTACTCATGGTCAATAAAGGTTAATAAATAAAATGTCACTTTAGAAAATCAAAAAGGTGCTACTTAGTAGTTAATTTTTCGAATCTACCATTGTTTGAGTAATCATATAAAACTTTTAAAAGAAATAAAGGGTATTTAAAAAGAAAAAAAAGATAATATAATCAAATAACTCTTATTATTAATACCATATATATTAAGTAATTTTCTTAATAAGCATGCCAAAATTGTAACGACCCGACCGGTCGCTTTGAGCTCTAGCGCGTCGTTTAGCAGTTTGAGGCCATGAGCAGCTTCACTTCAGGTATTATGACTTGTACGTATGGTCGGAACTGAATTTTGGAAAATTCGGAGTTGATTTGGAAAGAGAATTCTCATTTCGGAAGACTTAAGTTGAAAGAATTAACTAAGATTGGGTTTTTGAGTAAACGACCTCTGAATCGGGATTCGAAGGTTCCAGCAGGTTCGTATGATGATTTCGTACTTGGTCGTATGTCCGGATCGGGTTTTGGAAGACCCGGGAGCGTTTCAGCACCTATTGTAGAAGTTAGCATTTTTGGAAGAATATCATAAGTTTGGGTTGGAGTGCATTTCAGTGTTATCGATGTTCGTTTGGGATTCCGAGTCTGGGAATAGCTCTGTATGGTGATTCTGGTATTGGGAGCGTGATCCGAAGTGAATTCGGAGGTCCGTGGGTCGTTTTGGAGTGATTTGGCAAAAGATAGAAATTTGAAGGTTTTTGGAGAAGTTTGACCGAGAGTTGAATTTCTGATATCGGGGTTGGATTCCGATTCCGGAAGTTGGAGAAGGTCCGTAATGTCAAATATGACTTGTGTGCAAAATTTGAGGTCAATCGGGCGTGATTTGATAGGTTTCGGCATTGAGTATAGAAGTTTGAAGTTCTAAGTTCATTAAGCTTGAATCGGGTTGCGATTCGTGATTTCGATGTTGTTTGAGGTGATTTCAAGGCTCGACTAAGTTCGAATGAGGTATTAGGACTAGTTGGTAGGTTTGGTTGAGGTCCCGGGGGCCTCGGGCGTGTTTCGGATGCTCAACTGGTCGATTCTTGCCTTGTGAGGATTGCTGGTTTTCTGGTGTGAGTGCAGCAGGTTTTACTCTATGCGATCGCATGAGTGGGTCTGCGATCGCATAGTGCAAGATTTGGAGGCAACTGGTATTGGCTTATGCGATCACAGGGGTGTATGTGCGATCGCGTAGAGGAAGAAATTGGAGGCTGCTGGTTTTGGCTTGTGCGATCGCAGGGGTGTGGTTGTGATCGCATAGAGCAAGAATTTGGAGGCCCTGAGATTTGTCATATGCGATCGGCGGAGCATTGTTTGCGATCACATAGAAGGGTCGCCTGGGCAGCGTTCTTTTAAAATCGGAGTTTTGGCTCATTTTCACTTCATTTCTTCCATGGGAGCCGATTTTGGAGCAACTTTGGAGTGCCATTTTCATCACCAAGCATGAGGTAAGTGATTTCTACTAGTTTTGAGTAAATACAAGGTTTATATATGGATATAGACAAGGAAATTTGTAGAAAATTTGGGGTTTTGAGGAAGACATAGAAATTTGATATTCTTGAATTTTGACCACGATTTTGGGCATAAAATTGAGAGCAAATTATATATTTGGGTTCGTAAGATTATGGGTAAACTTTATCTTCGAAAATTTTTGGAATCCGGGCACGTGAGCCCGAGGGCAATTTTGTCAACTTTTCGATCGGGGTTAGGAATTGTTATAAATTGGATTGTAATGAGTAATTGAGCATATATTAATGGATTTGCATAATTATTGGCTAGTTTTGGAGCATTTAGCATCGATTCGAGTCTTCGGAAGGGCGTGGAATCCCGGTTATGGATCTTCGGAGCGAGGTGAGTCTCTTTTCTAACCTTGTAAGAGGGAATTGTCCCCATAAGTGAGTTAATTGGTCATGTGCTCCTATTTGTGGGGGCTACGTACGCACGAGGTGACGAGAGTCCGTGCGTAGCTACTATTATGCTTATGTCCGGGTAGATTAGGGCCCAAAAGCATGCTTACTTGTAATACTTGCAACCTTGTTGACAAACTTAAAAATGCTTAAAACATATCGAACGTGTAAATGAATTTCTAAAAAAGTTAGATATCATTTCTTGACTTTTAAAAGAGAAACTTGCCTTTTCTTGAATATTTGCTCCTTGATGAATTATTGAATTGACTGTTGGAACGTGTTTATCTATTGTGGAACGAGCCGAACGCCTCGATAGATTAAATAGATGCATCTATGGTTCGCGCCATTTGACCCTCTGGCAGTGTACAGTTTAAATATTGTTGGATCGGGCCGTACATCCTCGGCATGATTTGTGCATGCTTGTATTGCTTGCCTTGAGATTTATTGATATTGATATTCGCTCTCCCCGGCTTGAGATAATTAAAAATTTATAAACTATGAATTCGGAGACTTTTAATATAAAGAGGAACTTTTACCTATTCGTGACTTATTTGAAATTACTGTCGTTCTTAATAGATCCATGATTATTCGCATTAATAATATATTACTAATGGACCACTAGTAAGTGTCAAAGTCGACCTCTCGTCTCTACTTCTTCGAGATTAGACGGGATACTCACTGGGTACATGTTGTTTTCGTACTCATACTACACTTGCTGTGCATTTTTGTTGCACAGGTTTATGTGTGGCTAGTGGCTTAGTGGCATAGTGGCATGGTTAGTACGGAGACTTAGGTGAGTTGCATTATCGAGACGCCCCGCGGCCAGCAGAGTCTCCTTCAGAGTATTGTATTGTATTTTCATTTCTGTCCACTTGTATTCCGGACAGTCACTGTATTTTATTTCATTTACTAGTAAATGCTCATGTACTTGTGACACCGGGTTCTGGGATGATCACGGGATTTTATTTCAGTAGTTAAATTTTGTAAAGACATCCTCATTTATTCAGTGGAGTTTATTATTTGTTATTTATTTGTTTAAAGGAAATGATTTCAAAATAATTAAAATGAGAAATTGCTAGTAAGTTGTAGTTGGCTTGCCTGACAGTGGTGTCCGGCGGCATCACGACCCTTAGTGGATTTTGGATCGTGACAACATGGTATCAGAGCACTAGGTTCCCATAGGTCTCACGAGTCATGAGCGAGTCTAGTAGAGTCTTGCGGATCGGTACGGAGACGTTTGTACTTATCTTCGAGAGGCTACAGGGCTGTTAAGAGCACTTCCCTTCTTGATTCCTCATCGTGCGGTTTAATTCCTTGAGACTTATGCCTTTATTTCCTTCCTATTCAATCTTACGCGGCGCGAATCGCTTGTTATAAATCGAGAATTGTAGAATTGTAATGGTACTACAGATGTGGTGCGGGATGTTTCTCCCGGTATAGTTGGTTGGGCTATTGTCGTCGCCTTGCGGAAGGATTTTTCTATCGTTTCGGCTCGGTAGTTGTGCATCTAAGAGCTTGGAGGCTATGCACAGGTTGCTATGATGCTCACGATTGGTTATCGCATAGTATTGACTTGATGGTAGGGTACTTGCCTATGTGTTGGGGCGGTGAATGATTTGAAAGGAAGTCTACTCAGTGCGCGATTCAGAGATCTGATATTTTATTTCCGGCGGAGGAAAAGCAATTGGCCTATGAATGTCCAGATTTGGGGTGATGGAGTAACGAGACTTGGCATTTCCGAGCGTGGTTGAATTTTCATCTGCGATGTAGTGTCGTCGTCCTCGATTGTATGTGTTAAGTTCGCCGGTGTTATGGTCTTCTGCAATTCGCCTTTGGGGTAAGATATCGTGAAATAATGTTGAAGAAACGACTGTTAGATATCGCGGGGTGTGGTGGATCAGGATTGAATCGGTGTTCCTAATGTTGACGGCTCGAGAAAGATGATCTTCGGAAAGGTTTAAAGTTAGTAGCGATTGTGGGTTCAAGTGCTACGAAGATAGATTCTATTTAAGGCAACGACTGAGCAGCAAAGGATGAGGAAGGACATGTGGGGAGTGTCAGGCGGTGGTTAAAATTTCTAGAAGGCCAGGTATAAGAAGCAAAGATCGAGTAGTCGATTAAAAGGGGTGAGTTCCGCCAAAGTGGGAGAGTGGCGGAGTTGCATATGGGCCTTGTGGTAGGATGACTACGCACCTTAAGGAGAGTTTGGAATGATTTGGGAATTTTAGTGATTGGGGATTAGGGTCTACGGATTTAATTTGAAGTATGGGCTATTATGCGGCAGGAGATTTGATATAACGGAAAGGAGCTGCTTGAAATGAAGAAGGATACAACATAACTTTGAATTGGAAGATATTGTCACACATTGGTTGATGTCCACAAGGAGTGAGTGGACTTGTGCAGCTAGAGAATGAGCTCGGACTCAGGATGGGTTGTTGATGTCGTAGTGATTATACCCCGTGCAGCAGCGTTGGAAGATGTCGGCACGTAAATTCCACAGGTGGGTTATCTCCAGTGAGCAGATCGGCGGTCGCATGGTTGGCGAAGCTTCTGCGAAGAATTCTATTAGTTATACAGCAAAGAGATCGGTCGTGCGAATGTGGTTAATTATTCAGAGTATAAAAAGGGGTTTTACAGAAAGATTTCGAGAATTTTGGCGGTTGATTACGCAAGGTTATGTCAAGAAGAGATAAAGAATCCCGGTGAATTCCAGAGTTGTGTAATAGTGGCTTCAAGCTAAGTGGGAGAGTCCCACCGCCTATGATTGGGTTGCATGGTTAACTATTTGCGAGGTTTCTGGTTATTAGCATATTGATGGGTTATTTCAGCTACGGAAAAAGAACATAAGTGGTAATTTGAGCAAAGGAATTGTTAAAGGTGTGCTATGGTTGGCCTTATTGGCTTATGTTCAGACTTGGGGAAGGATTCAGGATTTATGCCTTGTATAGATGCGGGTTTCAAGAGAAGTGATTCTGCCGGGTGCTTCGTCGAGAGGGTATCCATGTGCTAGAAGATTCACAGAGTTAATTATATTCGAGGCCAAGTCAGAGCGGGTGGCTCTCAACAACGGTCCTAGTGGGTTCAAAGGTTAAAGTGTGGTGCCTAATGATTTCAAGCCTATAGGTACGGTTAAGAATCAAGCTTTTGTAGCAGCTTATGAGAAGAGGCCCAGAATGTTCTATGATGTTTTTACTTGCAGTGTAGCATTTGGGAGGAAAATGAGAAAAGACTTCGGATTCTTAGAGGGATTATCAGAATGGGCATACCAGTTGAGGATGCGAATGTGCGCACAAGGGAGGTATGAAATGGTTCGTGGGATTTGAAACAGCATGGTCTCGTGATTCAAGGTCACTCGGGATGAGTGCGGATGGAGTGTGTTATGTGTTGAATGGAGTTATTATTATTTCTGAGGCAATCAAGGATAAATTGGAAGAAGATAGATTGGTTAGCCATAGTTGAATTGGCATCTTGGTGGTCGTGATCAGTTCTTTCAGCGTGATCAAGTTATTCAAGGGATTTGTGGCAGTACGTGTGAGGCCTGTCGGCCGCCGTAATTGATGTTATTCAGGAATATTCTACTGTTATGGCCTGATATATGTAGGCAGATCCCGGAAGGGCTATGGTGGTTTAGACCACTACTTAGAGATTTGCATATTCTACGGATATGAGAATTCACCTGTGTGTTGCTATGGTTCTCCTGAAGTGAGTTAAGTGAAAAGTTTTTATATGATGAAGTGTTAATCTATTAGTGGTTTCGGAGTTATGATAAAAATCGTGTTCTATCGTATATTGGCATGTTGGGTGCAGTGAGTGGTATGGAATTTGAAGTGAGGATCAAGGTTGCAGTTCGGTGTTGACAAGGATGTCACGAGCTCGGATGAGCAGGAAAGGAGTTTCGATGTTTAAAGTAAGTTGGTATTGTCTTCAGCGTCACCTGAGATCGGTGTTTTATGAAAAGGGCTTTGCATCCTAGTTAAGGATTCTTGATCGCTTTTCAGCGTTAGTGCGGCCGGTGGTTTGGATGTACAGACCTGTTATCTGTTACGGAAGGTTGTGGGAGCGTGCCCCACGGGAAGGTTGTATAAGTGTGGCATGTAGTCACTTGATTGATTAAAGAGTTAAACCAAGTATGAAGATTGCGGTGATGTCGTTAACTTGAGAATTAATGCCTGGAGGGCACTCGGTTTATTGGGTTGTGGACTGTGGAGGATTACTCCGGTTATGATGGTAGTTCTTGTGTGTTATGAGGAAAAAAAGGGGGGTGATTATGGACCTTTGAAAGGTTATTAGCCTAGTTCAGTGCGATCAGAATCAGCTTGAGGTCTGTGGATGGATTTAAATGTGAATATGGGCTCTATATCAGGCCAGATGTGTTCACTTCAGCAACGCGCTCCTTATGGAAGAGTAGTCGGGGTGTTATTTTGTCGTCAGCTATTTCATGTAATGATATATTGCACCGTGTGAGTTTGAGACGGCTTGGTGAATCTCTTATGTGTCGAGGTTCCGCGTAGAGATGATGTTATATGAGTAGAATGGCTCTTGAGATTCAGATCGTATATCGCACCTCAGTTGTGCTTGAGTTTGTAGCTTATAGCGCTATATGTCTCCCCAGAGATGGTATTATGCACTTAGCGTGCTTGTGACCGATATTCGGTATTTTGTTGTAATGAGCAATTTAGCTCGATATATATCTCCTTATGTGAATTTTATGTGTGGATCGGGTGGCATGCCGCCACAGGTATGTTGATGGGATCGGGTTGCACGCCGCAACAGTGTGATGTGTAGTACAGTCCACTACATTCTATTTTGTGTGTTTTGTTTCCCATTTTTTTCTGAGGGAGGTTTATAACACCTTCTCGGTTGTCTAATTAGTTTCGTAGGTTGAGTAGTCCCTTCCAGAGTTCGTTTTCCTTATGTATCACGTTCGAGTTGGTAGCGGCCTATTGGCACATTGTGGCATCATATGAGACATTTGGTCATGTCTGGAGTGGCTTATGGCCTGAGCAGTTCGTACTGGGTGAGGCGAGGTCACTGGATTTAGGATCAGTGCGATCTGATTATATGAAGTATATTAAGGAGCTAAGACCATTATTTGGTTCAGAATGAGGTGATGGTTCTTGTCAGGAGTATAGACCCAGTGATTTGTTGATTCAGCAGTTGGTTATGAATTTCTACACACTCTTCCGTCGTGGCGGTATTGTAAGAGTTAGAGCAAGACCCATGTATGTCATGAGGTGCAATGGGAGCTTCAGATTCGTGGAATTTCAAATAATTTGATCAGAGAATGCTATTGTGGTCCTGTGAGTAAAGTGGTGCAAGGTGTGAATTCAGCTAAGGTATGCAGTCATGTTCTGGTACATCGTGTGGTGATTTATACGATGTTCGTATGTTGGAAACAGGCCTGGCAGAGAATTCCGGATGTTGGAATTGGGCTCTAAGGCTTATTTGCTTGAATGAAAAAGGATATCATCAGATTGATCGAGCTAGGGTGCCCAACTGAGTTGTGGTAGCACGTGTGTTGACACCCAATTTTTCCCTATATATATATTTTTCAATATGCAAAATACTTTCAAAATAGCATATATGTGCATATATAAGTATATCCAAGTGTTTTATTATTATTATTATTATTATTTTTTCACAATTTTCAAAGATTTAAATTGATTTATTTTTCCTTTGTTATCTATAAAATCTCTTACTTCCAAAACTATTATTTTGGTGATTTACCTATTGTATTCTCATATTTATGTTAAATGTAGCCAAGGGAATTTTTATACATATTTTACAAATTTATTTAGTATTTTTAAAGCTAAATTGCATATAATTGCAATATTAGCCTCTTTTAAAATTTAATTGCATTTAGGTTCACAAGATTAGGTTTGGTATTTTTTTAATAATTAATTATGTACTATAAATCATTTTAGTACCTCTAATTTATTTACAGAAATTATCTTATTATTTTATAAATTAAAATAGGGAAAAATGGCTATTTAAATTATAGCCAGATTTGGCTTTCAGTTGTAGCCTAAATTGAACCCATTCCCCACCCAATTTCATACCCAATTAACCCGACCCAAACCCCAAATACACCTACCCGACCTAGAACCAATTAAATCATGGCCGTTGATCTTTCAGATCAACGGCCCGTATTGATTCTTGCCTTTTTTAATCCTAAACCACCCCCAACCCTAATCATTTCCCACAATCCGCCGCCCTAAGATCCTCTCCTCTCTCAGCAACTCTCAACCAAACCCTAGCCGTCAACCGCCGACTCCCCATCTTCGGCCATCATCGGTCACCTCTCATCGTCTCCTAAGCCTCCAATGGCTTCTCTCATGCCATGCTTGCCTTCTCTAAGGTCTTCAAGGGCCCAAGGCCATGCCGACTCGCATCTAGGGTCTTTCACTTGTCTGTTCTTGGCTACTCCAGTGTGATTTCGAGCAAAATAACGCTGTATTGGTCACGATCTTTGAGTTTCTGGACAGGTTTCTTCGTCTCATTATGGGTTCTTTTGAAACCCTAATTTCTGCCTAGATCTATACAGACCTAGAACGATTTGAGTTTGTTCCTTTAATGTTTTACACTGTCCTTAAGGTTTCCTACAAGAATCATGCGGTTTCAAGTGTTTTTCATCTTCTTCTAAAACTAGAGTTTTCGGAACTTCTTTTAAAACCTTGTTTAACTGATTCTTTGTGTTTTAACTTATATTTCTTCCATATCTTGACTGATTCTATGAGTTTGCTACATCTTTAACTCGTCTATGTTGAAAGCCCTAATTTTTAGGGTGTTCTTTGTTTGGTTTTGTGTATCAACATGACTGGCCGGTTCTCGTATTGAGTTTCTGTGATTTTTCGTGACTATCTTGCCTTGATATGTTTCTACTCAGTTTCTTAGCCTAAACTTACACTGATTCCATGTGCTTGTGTTCATCTTAATTATTCAAAACTTGCCTTTTTCTCATTGAATCAGTATTGTTTGACTCTCATGTTTGCTAGAGTTGTATGTCGACTCTTAACCATCTATGTCTTACTTTATTTATATGCAAAACATTGACTCATGACTTTCTTTTAATTGATTCTGATTTCCCTGTTTCTTGGTCTGATTTGAACACTTTCCCTTAAACCTTTGATTCCTACCCTATCTACTCAATTTGATTGATTTGTGTACCTTTTCCACATTGGTTTTTGATTCTTACTGACTATCTCCATAATTAGAGTTTTCTGAACTTAGCCCTAATTGTTTACCCTATACTTACTGAATTTGAAATCTTTCCTTGTTGGTCGTACATTGATTTCTTTCCTTATTTGTTACTTGTCCTTACCGTTTGAACTAATTCCCTTAAATTATGGGAGTGCTTGTACTGATTTTGCTCTAATTGATTCTTAGCTCCATAATTAATATGCTATTATGATTCATGCCTTATTTTACCTAGTTTCGAACTACTATATATACATACTCTCTCATTAACACAAACACACGAACTTTCTGGTTCTGAACACACACTTACACTCAAAAAGAAAAATTCTCTCTCTTGCTTATTACTACTTGTGCTACTGTTTGCTTAGCCGGCTGAAAGCCAAGGCTGTACTTTGAAGTCCTGCTTACTTTCTTTACTGCACTTTGCTTCTTTAACTGGTATGTTCTGATTAATTTTTTTCAGCATCAACAACAACATGTTTATTTACTGTTTCTTTCCTTCCAATCCGCCTCTTGTTTGTATTTAGATAGTTCCATTATTAATGCATGCTATGTCTGCCCTTCTGTCTGAATAAATGCTTTTGTTATTTATCATAGCTTGTGGACTTTGAATCCCTATCCCTAATGTAGTTAGTATCTGTGGTTGGTTTGGGGCATGACAGCATTGAACATTACTGTTCATGACCCAAACTTGATCCCTTTGGGATCACAACCTCCATGTTTCCCTTATCTGTTGTGTGTTCTGGTTGATTTACAGGCATGTCAGCACTTCCTATTGCTGTCCATGCCCAAAGTTAGCCCATGCCTAAGTGTACAGGCTCCTTTGCAATGGATTCCCAATCCCCTGCCCCCTTTTGTGAAGTTATTAATTCCCTGAAATGTTAATGGCTATCCCCCATCACCCTTTCCCTCTCCTTTATTCCCTCAGCCCTTAAAACTCTATTCATGCACTCTCACTATCTTCCTAGAACATAAGTTCTGCCCCCCTCATGTGAGCCTTGCCTTGGGACCCCATGAGCTCCCTCTGAACTTGGACACATGAGGGCTGGCATTTCCACTCTGCACTCATCTCTATTCTGGTTGTTTAACTTGGGTGTGAGCACTGCCCGGGGTCCTATCGAGGCCCTTAGGGAACTCTGACACACCCAGGTCTGAGAAAGGCTTTGAAATCATGGCATTGGCAAAGATACGGTTCCTTGCATATCTCAGATAGGAAGTCAAATCAGGCTTTCCTATGGTTGTAGCTTTTTCTTTCATTCTTTCTTGTGTAATTCAGTATTTATGGTTTGTAATAAGTTGTAATAAACATTTGGGGATGGCTAGTGAAAAGGGTTGGGTGATCATGTACG
The DNA here is from genome assembly GCF_001879085.1 of Nicotiana attenuata. NCBI lineage: Eukaryota > Viridiplantae > Streptophyta > Magnoliopsida > Solanales > Solanaceae > Nicotiana > Nicotiana attenuata. The sequence continues at coordinate 133,665 of NW_017670588.1, forward strand.
CTCAAGGATAGAAAACCTGCCTATAGGACTATTTAAATTCTTTGTGTTCAATTCTGCATTTTTAGACACCATGTCTATAGGGTTTATCTCATTTTCTCCATGATCAATGTCACACCTAGATAACCTGCCTATAGGACGTATTTAAATTTTGCATGCCACTTAGATATCATGTTTTAGGTTCTAAACAGCTGAAAATTAGTGTCATGTTCGTAATACTGAAATCAGTAACATATAGAAATCATGCCTATAGGGGGTTCTTAAATAAATCTGATTTGCTTCATTCACACTCAATGTTAGATATCATGTTCATAGGGTTTAAATCAGCAATAGTAGATACCATCGCCTGCAGAACCATAAACTGGTCCGTTTTAAAATCAGTCTATTCTGAATCAGTTTTTTACAATCTAATTCCCTTACTTAACGAGATTTAGAAAGCATGCCTATAGGATCTCAAACAATTCGTTTTTTTTACTGTTTCGCCGCTTTTTGAATTAAAGTAGGTATCATGCCTATAGGACTCCGTTTAAACACTTAGGCAAGCCTTAGGTAATAACATCAATAAGACTGAATTCTGAATTCGTCTTTGTTAATTAGTAACTGCTCCAACCAGCAGGCAGGCCTAATTTGGGCTTCTTATCTGAGGTATCTGATGAATCTGGCTCTGAATCAAACTCCCCTCGTCTTTAGTATTTTTAATCAGACCTAAAAAAAAGTATGTGCAAGTCATGCTAGTTATGTGTTTTTTTGTTCAAGGAGGTGTATATGAGCCTTTATCTGTTTATGTGTTCTCCCCAACATGCAGTACGTGTTTTTGTATGTCGCCTTAGATTTTATCCTTTGAAACAAATCAGCCTAATATCCCTTCCCTTTAGGAATAGTAGTCATAAGTGCCTCCGGGACTGATAGGAATGGGACGGGTAAAAGCATGCAATAGTAATCGAGACCAATCCGCGCTTTAGAACCTTAAACGGGGTGGGAAAAGGTAGATATAGATATGATGATCGGTGCGCTAATACCACATGTATCCCCTCTTCTGAGGAGTGATTACCGGGTATTGCATTGATGTGATCCATATTTTAAATAAACCTAGGACCCTCTTTCCCTTATTTCCCTTTTCTTTTAAAAGCATTGCAACTCCTTGTTTAAAATCAGCTTTAATTGCTCTCTCATACTTTGTTCCCTTTCCAACATTTGTTATTTGAAATCCCCTCTTGTTTGAGCCTTATTTGTTTATATGTTAATTGTACCCCAATTCACAATGACTGTCTGGCCGGGAACCATACTAGTGGATCCTGAGGGGTGCCTAACACCTTCCCCTTGGGATAATTTCAAGCCCTTACCCAATCTCTGGTTAATCAAACTTAGAATTGAATCTCTATTGGTGTCCTAATGCACCTTAACTCATTAGGTGGCGACTCTTCAAATGCTAAACCCAGTTCCCAAAAGGAACGAGTTGCCCCAAAATGTCATAAACCCGACTTCGCGAGAAAAAGGGGGCGCGACAGCATGGCGACTCTATTGGGGATTATCTAGGCTTTTATCATTTCAGACTGTTTTTGTGAATTTATATTTTTTTATGTGCAATTACTTGTTTAATTCCTTTAAGCATTCAATTCCCTTCGATTGCAAAATTGACTTGTCTTTTTTGTTTCTTTCCTTTATTACTGCTTTGAATTATGAAACTGTTGTATTTACTGCTTTCTTAACGTGCAAATACGTGACAACATGCTTATAATTGTTGTATAATCATGCTCAACATCATACTCCACTCGTGCCAAAACAAATACAATAGCAACGCCTATAATGAGTGGTTGCGCTCTTCCTATATCATTACCCCCTAAATTCGGAAAGGCATATTTGCGGTAAAACTAGTCGATCAGCGGTGTAGTCAACAGTTCCGAGCCTTTCCCCTTGAGTTGTCCGCTCAAGGGTACCAGTCTAAAACCCCATAGAAACCTCACTCTGCTCAAACTGTGCATGCTTCATGGTCAAACCTAGCCGGATCAGTTATGTTGTCCACATAATGATCCTTTAAGATAGCCTTGTCCAAAGTCCACTGGGTTTCCCTAAACCCAAAATGGATGTCGTCACGTTCTGTGCATTTATTTGGAGAACTAGATGCTTCATGCTAATTGTTGATATTAAATAGTCGAGTCTGGTGGGGATAAGGGTCTAACCTTATTTGCCTTGCAGAAATATGAGGCACGAAGTCCCCAGATTCGGCATGGTCACCAACATCCACCCAAGGTTGCTAAGCTGGTGGAAAGATTTACACTCTAGTGACCAAAATCTCGTCAGAAAGTATCTGGGAAATCTACCATCCCTTTTAGAGATCCAACCTAATAACATGATCATAGAAGCTACCACATTGCCAACGCCAACAAAAGCTGGGATACTTAGAGCGAGGCATAGTAGAACTGGAAAGAAAGTTTCTCAAAAAGGTTGAAGATTGTCAAGAAGCTAAAGGGACCGAAGGTGGATATCTAGCCAGAGCGTACCTGTTGCTGGGACTTCGCGAGTTGGGGAAGCTGTTCGACGGAGCCAAGGATGCCGAATCTGGGGAAGGTCCTTCTGGGACCAAGTAGATAGGATTTTATCTTTTTCGTATTAAAATGTAACAAGGCCAGTGGCCACTAGTAACTTTTATTTCCTGTCGATTTGGGATTCGTCTTATCTTTTGTCAATGAAATGAGGCATTTAGCATTCCAAATCAACTTGTCGCTAGGCCCACCTCGGGCACAACGAGGTTCCCAAATTAGGACATGATTTACATTCCTGCACTACGTTTAAATATTGCAACACTTTTTATGATCTTCACTAACTTGGTTACCTTTTTGTTTATTTTTTGTTTTGTTATTCCCCTCCCCAAAGGTTAGTTCGAGCACTTTGGAAACATCATCCTATTCCACAAGATTCAAGGGCCCTCTACCCACTCCTCCTTTAAGTCCTGGTAAGAACAAGAACAAAGGCAAGATGGAAGATTTGAACAGCGTCAGAAAGGAGAATTCCACTGAGCGGGTAGAGATCACTAATGGTCATGGTACTCAGGTTCCTAAGGAAAATGTATCCAGCTTGAACAAAAATTGCTAAAGTTCCAGGAAGAGCTCGACCAGGTTCGGAATCTGGCAAGTTTGTCATTCTCGCTCAGCACCCCGGATATCACCTTTCCCGTTACTCAAAACCCTACACCACCCCAAAACATCCCAAAGCAACAAAATCATCCTGCTCCCCATGTCATTCCACCAAAGACACAATGCAACACTTGCCACAACACAAACAACACCCCATTGCTTCTCCCAGAACTCCAAAACTCCACAAATGACCACTTCCACACCCACCATAACACCCCTATCTATGTGGAGACCATGCCACTCTCCACCCAACCCATCTCAGGCACACCCGAGTCTGATGATAAAGATTTGCTTATCAGGAACCTAGCTGAAGAACTTAAGAAATTGACTAGCCGGATCCAGGGTGTTGAAGGAAACAAAGGAATTGAAGGGTTGAATTATGAAGATCTCTGCATACATCCCGATGTCGAACTGCCCGAGNAAATGATCCATAAAGGCATCGGTGAACCTTACTCCACCTTGCCTGACGGGCTCCCCTCCTCCCGAGACTCCTCCCATAACTCAAACGATGAGAGAATCCGCATGAAGCTATTCATGAGGAGTCTAAAAGGAGATGCACTATCCTGGTACATCAGCCAGGATCCTAAGAAATGGTCGAGTTGGGTAGGTATGGCCTCTGATTTCATGGACAGGTTCAGATTTAACCCAGAAAATGCGCCGGATGTGTTCTACATTCAAAATCTGAAGAAGAAACCTACAAAAATGTTTCGCGAGTATGCTACTCACTGGAGGTCAGATGCCGCTAAGGTCAGACCTTTCTTAGAGGAGGAACAAATGAACAAATTCTTTGTCCAGGCTCAAGACCCGCAATACTATGAGCGATTAATGATGATTGAAAGCCACAAATTTTCTAACATCATCAAGCTGGGGGAACGAATTGAAGAAGGCATTAAGAGCGGTATGGTCACAAACTTCGAGGCCCTGCAAGCTACAAACAAGGCCTTGCAGTCCGGTGGTGTGTCCAAAAAGAGAGACGTAGGAGCTGTGATGGTTGCACAAAGAACCAAATCTCCTATCAAATATCAAACCTACCCGACACCTCCACTCACATATCAGCCCACTCCGAATTACCAAGAACCCTCACCGCCCGCCTATCAGCCATCTCCACCTCCCATATATCAACCTACTTCACCCAGATATTCCCAACCCGCGCATGTTTACCAAACCTGCAATACTCAACCATCCCACTATCAGTCACCTCCTCCTCGTCAAAACTTCCCTAGACCACGACCAAATTTTGACCGCAGGGCTCCCAAACAATATACAGCCATTGCTGAACCCATTGATCAGCTATATGAGAGACTCAAAACCACTGGTTATGTCACCCTCATCCCTGTTTCAACCCCTGAGAACCCCTCTCAGTGGGTTAACCCAAACAAATCTTGTGCATACCATTCTGGCATGAAGGGGCACACGATCGATGAATTTCACTCTCTAAAGGACAAGATACAGTCTTTAATTGATAACAAGGTCATTGTAGCAAAAGAAGCCGCTCCGGATGTTCGCAACAACCCCTTACCAGATCACAAGGGCGGGGATGTTCACATGATTGAAATAGAGGATGATTGGGATCTCGAGGGATCCATTGGGTCGATCGCAGAAGGCGATGATCCAAAGAATTCAGCAGTTACTCTTAGCCCTATCATGGTCCAGATTCAACCATCTGAGGCCAGTGAGGTAGACGTGTCTATCCCGCTTAAGTTTGAGGCAGCACCATCAGCCAAAACCTCAGCACCGTTTGAGGTTATAATTTTACCACCCAAAGAACATGTCCCATTTGAAGTAAAGGTAGTCGCACCAATTCCAGTGGCGATGACCACCATGCCATCATTCCATACAAAAGCTGTTCCTTGGGATTATACGGTTGAGGCTAGGAGGAAAGGCAAAGTCAGGTTCGAAGAGACTATTGCAGCACAAGGTATGACAAGGACTGGAAGAGTCTATACCCCGGAGCACTTAGCTGAGTCAAGTAATCAAGATTCCAACCGGCCACTGATCATTGAAACAGGCCCAGATGACCTTTGGAGGAAGATACAAGCCAAGGAGTATTCAGCCATCGACCAGCTAAACAAAACACCAGCACAGATATCTATCCTCTTATTGTTGCAGAACTCCAAGACACACAAAAATGCTCTGTTGAAGGTTTTGAGTGAGGCATACGTGCCGAGTAACATCACTGGCGGAAAAATGGCCAATATGGTGGGACAAGTGTTAGAAAGCCACAAAATCACTTTCTATGAGGACGAGCTGCCGCCTGAAGGGCTGGGTCACAACAAAGCACTGCACATCATTGTGCAATGCGAAGACTACTTCATCACTAGGATCCTGATTGATGGGGGATCCAGCCTTAACATATGTCCATTGATAACACTTAAGGAGCTGGGTAAAGGACTCACGAAATAAAAGAAGGAGCAATCAATGTGAAAGCTTTTAATGGGTCTCAGAGATCCACTATCGGTGAGATTAGCCTTTGTCTGCAGATGGGACCGACTTGGTTTGAGGTTGAGTTCCAAGTGATAGATGTGCCAGCATCCTACAACCTGCTATTAGGACGCCCTTGGATTCATTCTGCGGGGGCTGTGGCTTCAACACTGCACCAGGCCGTGAAATTTGAATGGAATCACCTGGAAGTAATCATTCACGGTAATGGCAGCAACCCATATACAGTCGTCAGACCATTCCGGCGATAGGGGGAAGAAGAAAGTTAGGTGGGGAGACCTACCACCACATCGAGCGAGTCAATGTTGTTGACAAAGATAAATGGTGGGACAACAAGATCGAAAGTATATTGAACTGGAGTTGGTACGAACCTGACAAGGGGCTCGGCAAGAACCTCCAGGGGATTGCTAAACCCATAAAGCTCAAAAAGCACGGCACTACTTTTGGACTGGGATACGAATACACTTGGAAAAGTTCAACAACTGGTCGCCGCCATGGCGTGGTCCTTACTACCCACTGGAGAAACCGATACCGCACTTAGAACAGACTTTCAAACAGGCTGACGTCGTCTATGGGACGGACGAAGAAGAGGCGCTCGCGGCAGTGAAAAATTTGTTTTTAGAAGACAATGATATGGATTGCTGTGTTATCCTTGAGGAGGAGGGGGAGGATTGCCCTTCCATACAGGCTGTAAGCAGAGGAGCGCGCCTCAATAACTGGTCTATCAGAACAACCAGAGCCCGGCGAGCCTCGGGGTAGCAAGGCTAAACAAGCATCATGCACTGTTTTTTTTACTACTAGATGATTTTCTTTTCGCATTTTTGTTTTCGAAATAAGATCTTCAATGTTCAAAACCATTATGAAATTTATCAAAAGCATTTCGACTTTTCTTATGAATCGACAATTATTAATATTTTTCTCTTATTTACTTCATTTATACAGCATTACTATTACTTATCTTGATGAACCAATGACTGTGACATGCAATGAGACAACGCAACAAACGGACATTAATTCAGAGAAAGATGATATACCAGAGGAAATTGTCAAAGAAGTAGAGAACTTTGAGAACAGACCAAAGTCCAACCTGGACGAGACAAAAATTATTAACCTGGGAGATGCAGAAAATGTCAAGGAAACACGAATCAGCGTTCATTTGTCGCCATCAAAAAAGAAGGAATACACAGAATTTCTAAGGGAATATGAGGACATATTTGCCTGGTCATATGACGATATGACGGGTCTAAGTACGTCTATTGTGGCCCATAAACTGCCAACTGATCCGACATGTTCCCAGAATCCAGAATGAATTCGTCGATGCATTGGCTACCCTGTCATCCATGATACAGCATCGTGATAAGAATTTCATTTACCCCGTACCGGTGAAGATTCATAATCAGCCAGCTTACTGTGCCCATATTGAAGAGGAAGCAGACGAAAAACCTTGGTTCCATAATATCAAGGAATATTTGACGAAAGGAGAATACCCGAAGCTTGAATATCATACCCAGAAGCGCACACTTTGGAGGTTATCTAACAATTTCTTTCACAGCGGAGGAATCCTGTATAGGAGGACTCCAGATTTGGGATTATTAAGGTGTGTCGACGCAAAAGAAGCATCCAAGCTACTAGAGGAAATTCATGCTGGGACCTGCGGTCCACATATGAATGGTTTTGTTTTAGCAAAGAAGATATTCCGAGCTGGTTACTTTTGGATGACTATGGAGACAGATTGCATCCAGTACGTCCGAAAGTGTCATCGCTGTCAGGTTCATGCCGACATGATAAGAGTGCCCCCGAGTGACCTCCACACAACAAGCTCACCATGGCCATTCACCGCTTGGGGAATGGACGTCATTGGACCAGTCGAGCCTGCTGCTTCCAACGGACATAGATTTATCCTAGTAGCCATCGATTATTTTACCAAATGGGTCGAAGCAGCATCTTATAGAGCAGTAACTAAGAAAGTCGTGGCAGACTTCATCCGCGACTGCATTGTTTGTCGATTCAGTATCCCAGAGTCGATCATCACTGATAATGGCTCCAATCTCAATAGTGACCTAAAAAGGTATGTGTGAAACTTTCAAGATTAGCCACAAGAATTCCACAGCCTACAGGCCTCAAATGAATGGAGCTGTGGAAGCCGCCAACAAGAATATCAAGAAGATATTGAGGAAAATGGTAGAAAAGCATAAACAGTGGCACGAGAAGTTAGCATTTTCTATATTGGGGTATCACACCACAGTCCGCACATCGACCGGGGCAACCCCCTATATGCTGGTTAATGGTATAGAGGTGGTCATTCCCGCCGAAGTAGAAATTCCTTCCTTAAGAATCATACAGGAGGCCGAGCTCGACGACGCAGAATGGGTAAAAAGTCGTTACAAGCAGCTAGCTCTTATAGATGGCAAAAGAATGAACGCAGTGTGTCATGGTCAACTTTATCAAAACTGAATGTCCAGAGCCTTCAACAAGAGAGTCAAGCCGAGACAGTTCACACCAGGGCAGCTGGTGTTAAAGAAATTTTCCCGCATCAAGATGAAGCCAAAGGGAAATTCTCTCCTAACTGGCAAGGTCCATACATGGTTCACCGGGTTCTGACAGGAGGAGCCCTCATACTCGCAGAAATAGAGGGAGAAGTTTGGCCAAAGCCGATTAATTCAGATGCAGTCAAGCGTTACTATGTGTAATCCTTATGTTTTCCCTATATGATGTAAATTGAACTACATCTGACCCGATTCCCGTTTAAGAGGGGATACATAGGTAGCCTTATGGGTTCGGTCACAATTATATAAAATTTTCATTTCCCCCAAAATTGGAAACTGGGGATGAATTTTGAGAAGGACCCTCAAAATTCCGAAGTAATTTCATCCAATCATCGCAAGCAACAGTCAGAAGCATCAACCCATTAAACTGGGGCAGAATTTTGAGGAGGACCCTCAAAATTTCGTAGTAAGAGAGGTTGCAATGTCTCGAACCGCGTCACAATCGTCGGTTCATTAAAAAACTATTTTAATTATACATTTATGTTATACTTTTACCAAATCATGCATGTCTATCATCAAAACTGCCTTGTTCAGCGACGCTACCCCAGTGACACATACAGTATCATCAGGTCAAGCAAAGCCAGCGGGGATATGAACTAACCTCCCCTTTACAAAACTTACGATTTTTCTTTGGATGCAGGCACTTGGATTGCGAAATCATCCAAACATACTATACACTCACAAGATAAACATTGTTCAGGAATACAACTCTCAGAACCGTTGCATTTATTCACATTTGCTATCCACACACAACAATGTCCCCAGCAGTCACGATATCATAATCTGCTATCAGCTAAGAAAGCTCTATTACCATTTGCCATTTTATTTCTTGCATAAGGCTACCATTCTGCCTTCCTAGACTAAACGCTGTCTCCATCTGCATTTTTTGCATTGCATAAGGCTACCATTCTGCCTTCCGAGACTAAATGTTGTCTCCATCTGCATTTTCTGCATTGCATAAGGCTACCATTCTGCCTTCCGAGACTAAACGCTGTCTCCACCTGCATTTTCTGCATTGCATAAGGCTACCATTCTGCCTTCCGAGACTAAACGTTGTCTCCACCTGCATTTTCTGCATTGCATAAGGCTACCATTCTGCCTTCCAAGACCAAACGCTGTCTCCACCTGCATTTTCTGCATTGCATAAGGCTACCATTCTGCCTTTCGAGACTAAACGCTGTCTCCACCTGCATTTTCTGCATTGCATAAGGCTACCATTCTGCCTTCCGAGACTAAATGCTGTCTCCATCTACATCTGCATGGCTGAAAGATCGCCTCATACTACATCTGCATGGCTGAAAGATCGCCACATACTACATCTGCACGGCTGAAAGATTGCCTCATACTGCATTGAACGGCTGAAAAATCGCCTCATACTGCATTGCAAGGCTGAAAGATCGCCTCATACTACATCTGCACGGCTGAAAGATCGCCACATACTGCATTGCACGGCTGAAAGATTGCCTCATACTACATTGCATGGCTGAAAGATCGCCATATTTGCACGGCTGAAAGATTGCCACATGCTACTGCATCCTGAAATATCGCCAACTTATCCAAAGGCGTCATCGTTCGGAGGCACCATCCTCATAGCCCGAGAACACCATATCATGGCCTGAGGATCCTTTTCGATCTCTTGCATATCATTATTCAAAGGCATCATGGTTCGGAGGCATCATTTTCATAGCCCGAGAGCATCATTTCATAGCCTGCGAATCCTTTATTACACGCTTCATGGCCCAGGACGTCATGGCCTAAGGACGTCATCCTAACCGTCTGAAGGCAACATTCATGGTCCGATGGGAACTTGCATCATGTCCAATTTTATGCACAATATACGCTTGTATTGTTTCTATTTGCAGGTAAAACCGGCATGCAACGGCCGTCCCGGCAGGAGCCCGCTTCGGTGCCCGCAGCCATATCAAGCCTAACCATTCCAGTAAGCCACTCACTCATCCCGACCGAAATATTGCATCCGTCCTTGGAAAATACCCGTCGGCATACTATCGGCGACGGATCCTGAACTACATACGGCCTGATTCCTGTAAGACCAGGGATATGTAGGCAACTGAGAAGCCAGGGTGCGTCCTGAACCTCTCCCAAACCATTTCGCTCGGTCAAAATTGGCCATCATATCTTTACCCGAAAATTCTTTCATCATTCCCGGGTAAAGAGGGGCAGCTGTTGACACCCAATTTTTCCCTACATATATATTTTTCAATATGCAAAATACTTTCAAAACTATACGTGCATATATAAGTATATCCAAGTGTTTTATTATTATTTTTTTCACAATGTTCAAAGATTTAAATTCATTTATTTTTTCTTTGTTATCTATAAAATCTCAATAATTACTTCCAAAACTATCATTTTGGTGATTTACCTATTGTATTCTCATATTTATGTTAAATGTAGCCAAGGGAATTTTAATACATTTTTTACAAATTTAATTAGTATTTTTAAAGCTAAATTACAATATTAGCCTCTTTTAAAATTTAATTGCATTTAGGTTCACAAGATTAGGTCTGGTATTTTTTAACAATTAATTATGTACTATAAATCATTTTAGTACCTCTAATTTATTCACAGAAATTATCTTATTATTTTTATAAATTAAAATAGAGAAAAATGGCTATTTAAATTATAGCCAGATTTGGCTTTCAGTTGTAGCCTAAATTGAACCCATTCTCCAACCCAATTTCATACCCAATTAACACGACCCAAACCCCAAATACACCTACCCGACCCAGAACCAATTAAATCATGGCCGTTGATCTGAAAGATCAACGGCCCGTATTGATTCTTGCCTTTTTTAATCCTAAACCACCCCCAACCCTAATCATTTCCCAGAATCCGCCGCCCTAAGATCCTCTTCTCTCAACAACTCTCAACCAAACCCTAGCCATCAACCGCCGACTCCCCGTCTCCAGCCATCTCCGATCACCTCTCATCGTCTCCCAAGCCTCCAATGGCTTCTCTCATGCCATGCTTGCCTTCTCTAAGGTCTTCAAGGGCCTAGGGCCATGCCGACTCGCATCTAGGGTCTTTCACTTGTTTGTTCTTGGCTACTCCAGTGTGATTTCGAGCAAAATCACGCTGTATTGGTCACGATCTTTGAGTTTCTGGACAGGTTTCTTCGTCTCATTATGGGTTCTTCTGAAACCCTAATTTCTACCTATATCTCCTAGATCTATACAGACCTAGAATGATTTGAGTTTGTTCTTTTAATGTTTTACACTGTCCTTAAGGTTTTCTACAAGAATCATGTGGTTCAAGTGTTTTTATCCTCTTCTAAAACTAGGGTTTTCGTAACTTCTTTTAAGACCTTGTTTATCTGTTTCTTTGTGTTTGAACTTATATTTCTTGCATATCTTGACTGATTCTATGAGTTTGCTACATCTTTAACTCGTCTATGTTGAAAGCCCTAATTTTTAGGGGTTTTTTTTTTGGTTTTGTGTATCAGCATGACTGGCCGGTTCTCGTTTTTGAGTTTCTGTGACTTTTCGTGACTATCATGCCTTAATATGTTTCTACTCAGTTTCTTAGCCTAAACTTACACTGATTCCATGTGCTTGTGTTCATCTTAATTGTTCAAAACTTGCCTCTTTCTCATTGAATCAGTATTGTTTGACTCTCATGTTTGCTAGAGTTGTATGTCGACTCTTAACCATCTATGTCTTACTTTATTTATATGCAAAACATTGACTCGTGACTTTCTTTTAATTGATTCTAATTTTCCTGTTTCTTGGTCTGATTTGAACACTTTCCCTTAAACCTTCGATTCCTACACTATCTACTCAATTTGATTGATTTGTGTACCTTTTCCACATTGGTTTTTGATTCTTACTGACTATCTCCATAATTAGAGTTTTCTGAACTTAGCCCTAATTGTTACCCTACACTTACTAAATTTGAAATCTTTCCTTGTTGGTCGTACATTGATTTCTTTCCTTATTTGTTACTTGTCATTACCGTTTGAACTAATTCCCTTAAATTATGGGAGTGCTTGTACTGATTTTGCTCTAATTGATTCTGAGTTCCATAATTAATATGCTATTATGATTCATGCCTTATTTTACCTAGTTTCGAACTACTATATATACATACTCTCTCATTAACACAAACACACGAACTTTCTGGTTCTGAACATACACTTACACTCAAAAAGAAAATTCTCTCTCTTGCTTATTACTACTTGTGCTATTGTTTGCTTAGCCGGCTGAAAGCCAAGGCTGTACTTTGAAGCCCTGCTTACTTTCTTTACTGCACTTTGCTTCTTTAACTGGTATGTTCTGATTAATTTTTTTCAGCATCAACAACAACATGTTTCTTTACTGTTTCTTTCCTTCCAGTCTGCCTCCTGTTTGTATTTAGATAGTTCCATTATTAATGCATGCTATGTCTGCCCTTCTGTCTGAATAAATGCTTTTGTTATTTATCATAGCTTGTGGACTTTGAATCCCTAACCCTAATGTAGTTAGTATCTGTGGTTGGTTTGGGGCATGACAGCATTGAACATTGCTGTTCATGACCAAAACTTGATCCCTTTAGGATCACAACCTCCATGTTTCCCTTATCTTTTGTGTGTTCTGGTTGATTTACAGGCATGTCAGCACTTCCTATTGCTGTCCATGCCCAAAGTTAGCCCATGCCTAAGTGTACAGGCTCCTTTGCAATGGATTCCCAATCCCCTGCCCCCTTTTGTGAAGTTATTAATTCCCTGAAATGTTAATGGCTATCCCCCATCACCCTTTCCCTCTCCTTTATTCCCTCAGCCCTTAAAACTCTATTCCTGCACTCGCACGATCTTCTTAGAACTTAAGTTCTGCCCCCCTCATGTGAGCCTTGCCTTGGGACCCCATGAGCTCCCTCTGAACTTGGACATATGAGGGCTGGCATCTCCACACTGCACTCATCTCTATTCTGGTTGTGTAACTTGGGTGTGAGCACTGCCCGGGTCCTATCGAGGCCCTTAGGGAACTCTGACACACCCAGGTCTGAGAAAGGCTTTGAAATCATGGCATTGGCAAAGATACGGTTCCTTGCATATCTCAGATAGGAAGTCAAATCAGGCTTTCCTATGGTTGTAGCTTTTTCTTTCATTTTTTCTTGTGTAATTCAGTATTTATGGTTTGTAATAAGTTGTAATAAACATTTGGGGATGGCTAGTGAAAAGGGTTGGGTGATCATGTACGCTCAAGGATAGAAAACCTGCCTATAGGACTATTTAAATTCTTTGTGTTCAATTCTGCATTTTTAGACACCATGTCTATAGGGTTTATCTCATTTTCTCCATGATCAATGTCACACCTAGATAACCTGCCTATAGGACGTATTTAAATTTTGCATGCCACTTAGATATCATGTTTTAGGTTCTAAACAGCTGAAAATAAGTGTCATGTTCGTAATACTGAAATCAGTAACATATAGAAATCATGCCTATAGGGGGTTCTTAAATAAATCTGATTCGCTTTATTCACATTCAATGTTAGATATCATGTTCATAGGGTTTAAATCAGCAATAATAGATACCATCGCCTACAGAACCTGAAACTGGTCCGTATTAAAATAAGTCTATTCTGAATCAGTTTTAAACAATCTAATTCCCTTACTTAACGAGATTTAGAAAGCATGCCTATAGGATCTCAAACAATTCGTTTTTTTTACTGTTTCGCCGATTTCTGAATTAAAGTAGGTATCATGCCTATAGGACTCCGTTTAAACACTTAGGCAAGCCTTAGGTAATAACATCAATAAGACTGAATTCGTCTCTGTTAATTAGTAACTGCTCCAACCAGCAGGCAGGCCTGATTTGGGCTTCTTATCTAAGGTATCTGATGAATATGGCTCCGAATCAAACTCCCCTCGTCTTTAGTATTTTTAATCTGACCTATAAAAAAGTATGTGCAAGTCATGCTAGTTATGTGTTTTTTTGCTCAAGGAGGTGTATATGAGCCTTTATCTGTTTATGTGTTCTCCCCAACATGCAGTACGTGTTTTTGTATGTCGCCTTAGGTTTTATCCTTTGAAACAAATCAGCCTAATATCCCTTCCCTTTAGGAATAGTAGTCCTAAGTGCCTCCGGGACTGATAGGAGTGAGACGGGTAAAAGCATGCAATAGTAATCGAGACCAATCCGCGCTTTAGGACCTTAAACGGGGTGGGAAAGGGTAGATATGGAAATGATGACTGGTGCGCTAATACCACGTGTAGCCCCTCTTCTGAGGAGTGATTACCGGGCATTGCATTGATGTGATCCATATTTTAAATAAACCTAGGACCCCCTTTCCCTTATTTCCCTTTTCTTTTAAAAGCATTGCAACTCCTTGTTTAAAATCAGCTTTAATTGCTCTCTCATACTTTGTTCCCTTTCAAACGTTTGTTATTTGAACTCCCCTCTTGTTTGAGCCTTATTTGTTTATATGTTAATTACACCCCAATTCACAATGACTGTCTGGCCGGGAACCACACTAGTGGATCCTGAGGGATGCCTAACACCTTCCCCTTGGGATAATTTCAAGTCCTTACCCAATCTCTGGTTAATCAAACTTAGAATTGAATCTCTATTGGTTTCCTAATGCACCTTAACTCATTAGGTGGCGACTCTTCAAATGCCAAACCTAGTTCCCAAAAGGAATGAGTTGCCCCAAAATGTCATAAACCCGATTTCTCGAGAAAAAGGGGGCGCGACAATGTGTAGTTGCTCGAGGTGTTAAGCAGTGATTTCGGACAACTCCAGCGTAGTTCTTAGCACGTTCGAGGACGAACGTATGCTTAAGTTGGAGAGAACGTAAGGACCCGACCGGTCGTTTTGAGCTCTAGCACGTCGTTTAGCAGTTTGAGGCCATGAGCAGCTTCACTCCAGGTATAATGACTTGTACGCATGGTCGGAATTGAATTTCGGAAAATTCGGGGTTGATTTGGAAAGAGAATTCTCATTTCGGAAGCCTTAAGTTGAAAGAATTAACTAAGATTGGATATTTGAGTAAACGACCTCAAAATCGGGATTCGAAGGTTCCAGCAGGTTCGTATGATGATTTCACACTTGGGCGTATGTCCGGATCAGGTTTTGGAAGACCCGGGAGCGTTTCAGCACCTATTGTAGAAGTTAGCATTTTTGGAAGAATTTCATAAGTTTGGGTTGGAGTGCATTTCATTGCTATCGATGTCCGTTTGGGATTCCGAGTCTGGGAATAGCTCCGTATGGTGATTCTGGTGTTGGTAGCACAATCGGAAGTGAATTCGGAGGTCCGTGGGTCGTTTTGGAGTGATTTGGCAAAAGATAGAAATTTGAAGGTTTTTGGAGAAGTTTGACCGAGAGTTGACTTTTTGATATCGAGGTCGGATTCCAATTTAGGAAGATGTAATAGGTCCGTAATGTCAAATATGACTTGTGTGCAAAATTTGAGGTCAATCGGATGTGATTTGATAGGTTTCGGCATTGAGTATAGAAGTTTGAAGTTCTAAGTTCATTAAGCTTGAATCGGGTTGTGATTCGTGATTTTGATGTTGTTTGAGGTGATTTCAAGGCTCGACTAAGTTCGAATGAGGTATTACGACTGGTTGGTAGGTTTAATTGAGGTCCCGGGGGCCTCGGGCGTGTTTCAGATGCTCAACGGGTCGATTCTTGCCTTGTGAGGATTGTTGGTTTTCTGGTGTGAGTGCAACAGGTTTTTACTCTATGCGATCGCGTGAGTGGGTCTGCGATCGCATAGTGCAAGATTTGGAGGCAGCTGGTATTGGTTTATGTGATCGCAGGGGTGTATGTGCAATCGCGTAGAGGAAGAAATTGGAGGCTGCTGGTTTTGGCTTGTGCGATCGCAGGGGTGTGGTTGTGATCGCATAGTGCAAGAATTTGGAGGCCCTGAGATTTGTCATATGCGATCGCGGAGCATTGTTTGCGATCACATAGAAGGGTCGCCTGGGCAGTGTTCTTTTAAAATCGGAGTTTTGGCTCATTTTCACTTCATTTCTTCCATGGGAGCCGATTTTGGAGCAACTTTGGAGTGCCATTTTCATCACCAAGCATGAGGTAAGTGATTTCTACTAGTTTTGAGTAAATACAAGGTTTATATATGGATTTAGACAAGGAAATTTGTAGAAAATTTGGGGTTTTGAGGAAGACCTAGAAATTTGATATTCTTGAATTTTGACTACGATTTTGGGCATGAAATTGAGAGCAAATTATATATTTGGGTTCGTAAGATTATGGGTAAACTTTATCTTCGAAATTTTTTGGAATCCGGGCACGTGAGCCCGAGGGCAATTTTGTCAACTTTTCGATCGGGGTTAGGAATTGTTATAAATTGGATTGTAATGAGTAATTGAGCATATATTAATGGATTTGCATAATTATTGGCTAGTTTTGGAGCATTTAGCATCGATTCGAGTCTTCGGAAGGGCATGGAATGCCGGTTATGGATCTTCGGAGCGAGGTGAGTCTCCTTTCTAACCTTGTAAGAGGGAATTGTCCCCATAGGTGAGTTAATTGGTCATGTGCTCCTATTTGTGGGGGCTACGTACGCATGAGGTGACGAGAGTCCGTGTGTAGCTACTATTATGCTTAAGTCCAGGTAGATTAGGGCCCAAAAGCATGCTTACTTGTAATACTTGCAACCTTGTTGACAAACTTAAAAATGCTTAAAACATATCGAACGTGTAAATGAATTTATAAAAAAGTTAGATATCATTTCTTGACTTTTAAAAGAGAAACTTGCCTTTTCTTGAATATTTGCTCCTTGATGAATTATTGAGTTGACTGTTGGAATGTGTTTATCTATTGTGGAATGGGCCGAATGCCTCGGTAGATTAAATAGATGCATCTATGGTTAGCGCCATTCGACCCTCTGGCAGTGCACAGTTTAAATATTGTTGGATCGGGCCGTACGTCCTCGGCATGATTTGCGCATGCTTGTATTGCTTGCCTTGAGATTTATTGATATTGATATTTGCTCTCCCCGGCTTGAGATAATTCAAAATTTATAAATTATGAATTTGGAGACTTTTAATATAAAGAGGAACTTTTACCTGTTCGTGACTTATTTGAAATTACTTCCGTTCTTAATAAATCCATGATTATTCGCATTAATAATATATTACTAATGGACCACTAGTAAGTGTCGCAGTCGATCTCTCGTCTCTACTTCTTCGAGATTAGACGGGATACTCATTGGGTACACGTTGTTTTCGTACTCATACTACACTTGCTGTGCATTTTTGTTGCACAGGTTTATGTGTGGCTAGTGGCTTAGTGGCATAGTGGCATGGTTAGTACGGAGACTTAGGTGAGCTGCATTATCGAGACGCCCCGCGGTCAGCAGAGTCTCCTTCAGAGTATTGTATTGTATTTTCATTTCTGTCCACTTGTATTCCGGACAGTCATTGTATTTTATTTCATTCACTAGTAAATGCTCATGTACTTGTGACACCGGGTTCTGGGATGATCACGGAATTTTATTTCAGTAGTTAAATTTTGTAAAGACATCCTCATTTATTTAGTGGAGTTTATTATTTATTATTTATTTGTTTATAGGAAACGATTTAAAAATAATTAAAATGAGAAATTGCTAGTAAATTATAGTTGGCTTGCCTGACAGTGGTGTCCAGCGCCATCACGACCCTTAGTGGATTTTGGATCGTGACAAAAATCTTACACGAAACATATTAAAACAAAGATATATCTCTACGCTTTGCGTAGGTTTGATTAAGACCAGTATGTAGAAGACATTTCTTCCACATTAACGTCAGGGCGGCTCAACCGCATATGGAGCCTAAGGCCAAAGTTTAATATGGGGCCTAAGTATTTTTCTTATAAATCACTTCTTCTTCAATTTGGATTTTGTTATCATCTGACTCAACTAAGTTAGTGACTTGTTCATCTACAGAACATTCTCCTACATTTTGCAAATTTAGTTTTTTCATTGTTTGCCAAAAATTTGTCAGAGCTCCTTTTTAAGATTTTATAAAAAAATTTAACTTTTCTTTGCTTTTGGATTTTTGAATATCCAGATGCATATTTTCTTGTTGACATATTTATATTCTAAAAAAACTTAAACAATATGTACATATTAAAATTAATAAATAATAAATAACAAATAAAAGTAATACTAGAAAGTTAGAATGATATTACCCAATGACTGACTGAATCAAGAAGTTTGAAGACTTTGATTCCAATTCCAAAATATCTAGTTGTTGGCTTATTAGAGTCTTGGAGAAAGAAAAAAATCTAGTAGAAAGAATTAAGAAGATGAGCACGAATCATGAAGAAAGAAGAAGAAGATATGTCTTCTGGAATATGAAGAAAGAAGAATGAATGAATACTAGCACAAGAATTGAAACGTTGGGTAGGGATTACTTGGAAGAATAAAAAGTAGAGTTGTCAAATCAAATCAAAGTGACAACTATTTTTCTACTATTTTAAGCTTTAGTTTATTAATATATCTAAAGTTTTTCTTTCTTTTATATAAAAATACAAAAGTACTATATACATTTATTTATTTTTTTAAAAAAAACCTATAAACCTATAAAATATGTATTATTCCTAAAAAATGGGGCACCCAAAAATTGGGGGCCTAAGGCAGTTGCCTTACCCCTACTATGCTAGAGCCAGCCCTGATTAACGTACATAGCTAACAAACACAAGATAATAAAATAGAACAATACAAACATATTAATGTTGTTACATTGACCACCAAAGGATGTGGTTTAGTGGATGGAACTATGGCTGTCCAACGGGACGGGACGGCCCGTCCCGTCCCGCGTCCCGTCCCGTCCCAAGTTAAACGGGATGGGCCATTGTTAAACGGGACACGGGATGGGACGGGACGGCCGTTTCGTCCCATCCCGTCCCGCATCTCGCCAGATTTTTTTTTTTAAAACTAGCCGTTGGGAAAGGCTTAAATTGCAAAAATAGCCGTTGCCAATGGCCATAAACGGTAAAAAATAGCCCCTACCTCCC